>NC_047116.1:94067136-94104966 GCF_902500255.1 Thalassophryne amazonica | reverse complement strand
TATATATGTGTGTGTGTGTGTATATGTGTGTGTGTGTGTGTATATATGTGTGTGTGTGTGTGTGTGTATATATGTGTGTATATATATATATATATATGTGTATATACACGAGGTCTGTTAGAAAAGTATCCGACCTTATTATTTTTTTTAAAAACCATATGGATTTGAATCACGTGTGATTACATCAGCCAAGCTTGAACCCTCGTGGGCATGCAAGAGTTTTTTCACGCCTGTCGGTGACGTCATTCGCCTGTGAGCACGCCTTGTGGAAGGAGTGGTCCAGCCCCCTCGTCGGAATTCCTTTGTCTGAGAAGAGAGAAGAGAGACTGGCGCTTTGCTTGATCAAAATTTTTCAAAAACTGTACGAGGTCTGTTAGAAAAGTATCCGACCTTATTTTTTTTTTTCAAAAACCATATGGATTTGAATAACGTGTGATTTCGTCAGCCAAGCTTGAACCCTCGTGCGCAGTTTTTTTCATGCCTGTCGGTTGCTTCCTTTGCCTGTGAGCAGGCTTTGAGTGAGGTGTGGTCCACCCCTCTCGTCTATTTTTTATTGTGAATAAATGTCTGAACGATTTGGATCTTTGCTGCATCAGTTTTTTTCCAGAAACTGTAAGAGACCTCCAGGTGGACTCCGTTCGAAAAATTAATATGGCTTTCAGGGACGATTTTATGGGGATTAAACAGATTACGGGGTGTTACTGCCCCTTTAAGGACGGCCCACAACTGGACAGGCTGACACCCCGGACAAACAACCAGATCATTTCCAACGTGAAAGCTTTGTTGATCCGGGATCTCGTCTGACTTTCACAAAAAGGCAGAAGATGTGGACATCAGCACTTTTTCCGGCACATTCCACCGTTACAGGAGTTTTTTTTTCATGGAAAAAGAAGCCGAGGGACGGTGGTTGGTCTCACAGGACGGCTTAAAAGTGGATTTCAGACGGATTCCGGTTGCTTTCCAGTCGTGTGAATATCCGAATGTGATTGTGCATGAGCTGAACATGCCAGAACATGTCCTGTGAGGCTTCATCACGGCGTTTCTTTTCGCCATGCAGCTCTGCCGCGAAACGCGCGGAACTCCTCCCCCTTTGTTCCTCTTTCCATGACAAAAACTCCTGTAACAGTGAAATGTGCTGTTCATTTCTAAACTGGACACTGTCTTGATCTGGTATGTCCTCTGACTAGAACAATCAATCAATCAATCAATTTTTTTATATAGCGCCAAATCACAACAAACAGTTGCCCCAAGGCGCTTTATATTGTAAGACAAGGCCATACAATAATTATGTAAAACCCCAACGGTCAAAACGACCCCCTGTGAGCAAGCACTTGGCTACAGTGGGAAGGAAAAACTCCCTTTTAACAGGAAGAAACCTCCAGCAGAACCTGGCTCAGGGAGGGGCAGTCATCTGCTGGGACTGGTTGGGGCTGAGGGAGAGAACCAGGAAAAAGACATGCTGAACAGGAATTGTGAAAAGACGTGGACATCACCACTTTTTCGGCACATTAAGACAGACGTGCGGAGGAGTTCGCGAGTCGTGGTGCAGCTGCCCGGCGCAAAGAAACGTCGTGATGAAGCCTCACAGGACATGTTGGGGCTTGTCCAGCTCAAGCTCAATTTCTCGGATATTCACACAACAGAAAAGCAACTGGAATCCGTCTGAAAGCCGTCCTGAGAGACCAACACCGAGGTGGTTTTGTGCCGCGTCAAGAGCGGCACGGTGGCGCGTCCCTCGGCTTCTTTTTCCATGAAAAAAAAACTCCTGTAACGGTGGAATGTGCCGGAAAAAGTGCTGATGTCCACGTCTTTTCACAATTCCTGTGCTAGTCAGAGGACATACCGGATCAAGACAGCGTCCAGTTTAGAAATAAACAGCACATTTCACTGTTACAGGAGTTTTTGTCATGGAAAGAGGAACAAAGGCGGAGGAATTCCGCGCGTCGCGGCTGAGCTGCATGGCGAAAAGAAACGCCGTGATGAAGCCTCACAGGACATGTTCTGGCATGTTCAGCTCATGCACAATCACATTCGGATATTCACATGACTGGAAAGCAACCGGAATCCGTCTGAAATCCACTTTTAAGCCGTCCTGTGAGACCAACACCGAGGTGGTTTTGTCCCGCGTAATGAACGGCTCCGTGACGCATCCCTCGGCTTCTTTTTCCATGAAAAAAAAACTCCTGTAACGGTGGAATGTGCCGTAAAAAGTGCTGACGTCCACATCTTCTGCTTTTTTGTGAAAGTCAGACGAAGTCCCGGATCAACAAAGCTTTCACGTTGGAAATGATCTGGTTGTTTGTGCAGGGTGTCAGCCTGTCGATGGGGGCTGGGAGTGCGCTGCACTCTCAGCAGTTGTGGGCCGTCCTTAAAGGGCAGTAACACCCCGTAATCTGTTTAATCCCCATAAAATCGTCCCTGAAAGCCATATTAATTTTTCGAACGGTGTCCACCTGTAGGTCTCTTACAGTTTCTGGAAAAAAATTGATGCAGCAAAGATCCAAATCGTTCAGACATTTATTCGCAATAAAAAATAGACGAGAGGGGTAGACCACACCTCACTCAAAGCCTGCTCACAGGCGAATTAAGCAACCGACAGGCATGAAAATACTCATGCATGCGCACAAGGGTTCAAGCTTGGCTGACGCAATCACACATGATTCAAATCCATATGGTTTTTGAAAAAAAAAAAAAAAAAGGTCGGATACTTTTCTATCAGACCTCGTAAGGCACATCCGAGTGGACACCATTCGAGAAATTCAGCTGGTTTTCTGTGAAAATTTTAATGGCTGATGAGAGATTTTGGATTGTTTCTATCACTGTAAGGACTTCCCACGGAGCGGGACGTCGCGCAGCGCTCCGAGGCAACGTCGTCATCCTGTTTCAAGCTGAAAACCTCAAAAATTTAAGCCTCTGTTGACCCAGGATGTCGGAATCAGCAGTTTATCCGGACATTCCACTGTTAAAGGAGATTTTTTTAATGAAAGACGTGCGGACGGATTGGTGCGGCGCGCCCACCACAGGAAAAACACCTCCGTTGGAAGCCTTAAGGACAAGTTGGAACATGCCCTGCTGTTAAACAATTTCTCAGATACTCACTCAACTGAAAGCCACCAAAAGCTGCCTGGATTTTACAAATGGTTATCAACACGGAGGTGTTTTTCCTGTAGCGGGCGTGCCGCGCTGGCTGCGAGCCGACGCGCCAATCCGTCCACACGTCTTTCATAAAAAAAATGTCCTTTAACAGTGGAATGTCCGGTTAAACTGCTGATTCCGACCTCTTCTGAAAGTTCTCTGTTCTCTCACGACGTCCTGGGTCAACAGAGTCTTAAATTTGGAGGTTTTCAGCTTGAAACAGGATGACAACGTCGCCTCGGAGCGCTGCGCGACGTCCCGCTCCGTGGGAAGTCCTTACAGCGATAGAAACAATCCAAAATCTCTCATCAGCCGTTAAAATTTTCACAGAAAACCAGCTGAATTTCTCGAATGGTGTCCACTCGGATGTGCCTCACAGTTTTTGAAAAAATTTTGATCAAGCACAGCGCCAGTCTCTCAGCAACTTCTCAGACAATGAAAATCTGATGAGGGGGCTGGACCACTCCTTCCACAAGGCGTGCTCACAGGCGAATGACGTCACCGACATGCGTGAAAAAACTCGCGCATGCACACGAGGGTTCAAGCTTGGCTGATGTAATCACACGTGATTCAAATCCATATAGTTTTTAAAAAAAATAAAACTGTTGGTTTCTTTTCTAATAGACCTCGTGTGTGTGTGTGTGTGTGTGTGTGTGTGTGTGTGTATATATATATATATATATATATATATATATATATATATATATATATATATATATATATATACACACACACACAAATGTACAGATACCTAGTCAGACCACCGGCCCATTCCAACCTTCTTAAAGTAGCCATCTATCTGAATATTTGAAATTGGCTTCATTCAATGTCAAATTTAGTCACCAACTAGTCAATGACTAATGGTACCTGACCCAACCCTAGTATTTAACACAAGAAATTATTATTGTTATTATTATTATTATTATTATTTTTCTTTTTTTTCTTTTTTTTTATCACACCTGATAATTAGTCTGGGTGTGAGTGAATGGTGGTGGTGGTGGGGGGGCTCCGAGGTGATTATACTCGCATGGTAACCTACATAACATTTTAATGCAGCGGTGATCTGTTTGCTAATGATGCTGTTCAGAGCATCCTGCTGTCTGTGTATTTGTATAACATGGTCATTTTAATTATTCTCTCAAGTAACGTTGACTGAAAACTCTGGATTTGCAGAGCTGAGGTTACTGTGGCTTTTTTAATGGATTTTAAAGCAGGCATGTAAAAGTGATCGTTATCTTGCTTGCAGAGGCAGAAAGACGTCTGTATACAGTAATGTCTGTTTGGACGTCTAAGTGCCTGTATGAGAGTAATATGGAACATGTGTTGATTTTCTGTGATATTTTGTAAGATGGGTTTTGTCTTTCTTTCAGTAAACTTATTCTTATTTTTATTGCCTTGAATCAATACTTTTGGCACAGAATGTCCTTCATGATTTTATTTATGGCCCACAGCCGTAAATGCTTTTGCTGTGAGACAAAGTTCACTTTTTTGTTTTCTTAAAGCTTATCTTAGATTAAAAAATAAATAAATTAAGCAAAACAATTGGTTCCTTTATATGGATTTGTTGTAATAGTGTAAAGCACATTCATGTAATGATACAATATTAATACAGACTCAACTTACACCATCTGACTTGGTCATCATTTAATATGCAGCCATAAGCTTTGTGCACAGATGAGCTTTTAACATGGTACAATTTTTTTAATGATACCAACTTTAAAAATATCATAATATTTGAGACTTCATGTTTATAAAAAGGAAAAAAAAATCTAAAATGTTGCCATTTGAACTGACAGTGCAAACTCTTCTATCCCATCACCTTTACAGCCACTTTTCTTCAGACAAGTCAGGGGATGGATACTTGAACATTTCCAACTTACTGAATATGTCTTGCTGTTCATTTACATCCATGTTTAAGACATAAAGACACTGTGGTAGTGTGTGGTAAATCTGTCTGGAGGAGGCGGTGCTAGAAGGAGACATTTCGGAGAGATTGTTTCTGTGCTCGGATCCCAGTGTGCATGCATCCTGCATGAGACTACCGAGTGCAAGGTGGGAGAGGCACTCGTGGGAATGCACAACTTTGGATTTCATCGCAACTGTATGTAGAGATTTATGCAATTATTATTATAAAAACATTACACCGTGACAATAAATGTATATTTCACACTATTATGTAAACTTTGCAGTTAAACATGTGCATGCTGAAATCTGTGTGTCCGGGGAGGGGTTTCAGCACGGATCGGCTATGGTCCATGACACCGTTAATGTGTTGTTATCATGTGGAAGCACACAGTCATTACAGCACAGATCACCACAAACCGAGTCTAAAGTCCCACACAGTGAATTTGTGGTATTTAAATGATACAACATTGGCACGTACTTTACATAACTAGGTTCACAATGCACATACACACGTGTTGGATATTTAAACAGTACCAGCTTTTGTTGGTTTTGGTTTAACAGGATTACTTAAAAACCCATGAATTAATTTTCATTTTGGTATTTGGTGAAAAGTTTGTACCTGACCCAGACAAACCATCACATTTCAAACTAAAGCACTGCGCTCGTAGAGAGCAAACCTCCGCCAACTCGAGTTTCCAATTCCACAAATTTTTACCTGGGAAACAATTTTCAAGGTCAAAGTTCTTAGGAAGTGACTTTTTATAAGATAAAATATAATACAGAATATAGATCAAAAGGGCTTTTCAATGTTGAAATCAAATATCCGTTAAATCCGCAATATGGATCAGATACGGATCAGACTTAGTCTGTTCACTGAGAGTGTCAGTTTGCACCTCACTGTCAAAAAGGAGAGTGACTGAGGCACTTTTGATTGCGATATAATGAAAAATGTACATCAAGTGGGCTTTTCAATATTAAATTCAAATGTTCACAAAATCCACAATCCAGATCAGATTCGGATCAAACATTGTCAGATGATAGTGAGTGTCAGTCTGCAGCTCACTTTCAAATATGTGAGTGATTGGGGCACGTTTGATTAACATATAATGTAAAATATACATTAAATGGGGTTTTTAATGTTAAATTGAAATGGCCACAAAATCTGTAATCTGGATCAAATCCAGATCAAACTTTAAAGGTCACCAACCTACATAAAGCTCTCAAATATGAAAGAAATTTGATTTTTTTTTTTTTTTTATCAGAGTTATGTATTTTTGAGTATTTATTTAATGTTAAAGAAGGGGATTTTTTTCCACTTTTTCAAGACCTTGACCTTTGACCTGTAACCTTAAAAGTTGAATCAGTTCTTGCCTTTCAGAATATGAATCCTCTGTAAACATTTCATAATGATATATGAAAAATTGTGGACTCCATGCTGTTCACAAACCAACAAACAAACCAACAGGGGTGAAAACAGAACCTCTGCCTGATGTTGTTGGAGGTAATTAGCATAGTTATTTTTAACAGTGTGTGATGTGGGGACGCGACTCATATTAATAATCTGTTTTCACAAAAATAAAAATAAATACTATGTTTAGCAGAGAATGAGCTTTGTTTTTAGGAATGCACCCCAAGTGCCGTTTTAGGTTTTAGATGTGAGCATCAACGAGAACCAAAAGCTCAGAACCAAGACGAGACGACAACTCTGTTGGTCTGAGAAAAAGAAGGGATTTTTTTTTTCCTCCTCTTCACTTCTGGATGGCTGAGTAATTTCCTTCGTAGGATCCACCTCATTGAGATGAAACGTATGTGGAGAGTGGCCTTAGAGGGGGAGCGGGGAGAGAAAGGAGCGACTGGAATGCCTGGGGTGCATTTCTATCCCAAATGAAAAGCAGGTGACCATTCAGCATTCGGCCATTTGCTGAGTGGGAACCAGAGAATGGAAGAAAAGGAAGGAAGTGAAGGTCGAAAACTAAACAAAGAAGTCTTCTCTCTGCTTTCTTGTTGTGCACGAGGCTGCTTCCAATTGCAGGATTCACAGCCACGTCCTTGTTCAGCTGTTGCTTTTATCACAGTTAAAACCTGTAATTGTAACCAGGACCGTTGTTGGTGGAATTGTTTGGATCTGCTCAGCGGCGCTCATTAGTGATGATCAAGATGTTGTCTGGGAATATTTTATCCCGGAAATGACCTGATGATAAATTTGCTGCTTAAATACAGATGAATCCTTAAAATCGTGCACAAGATTTGATTTTAATGCAGATCCGTCCTCAACCCAAAGTATTACCTGGTTTAGGGCCCCTTCACACACAGTGCAAAGTTTGGTCGACTACAGCGAAACAGCACGAAATAGTTCGAATTATGTGCACCACGAAACATTGCGCCAATGGACAGGCATGCACGATTCTGGTGCGATGACTCGTGCAGGTGGGAACACATGCTTACACATTGTGCAGCTGCTGTGAAGAAAATAAATTAAAACTAAGAAAAATACATACTGTGACAGTTCAGTGCACGCAGGAAGACAGCAGCTTTTGCCAGCAGAAAATAAAGGGGAAAAAATACATGTCACCCACGGGATTCGAATCTGCAACTTCCAAAAGCTCTGATTGCCAGTCAGAAACTTTACCAGTGAGCTACCGTCGCTGTCCTGTGACAGGTGCTGGAAAACTGGCTCATATCAGGAAGTATTAAAAAAATGACACGCCATATAAAGACATTGCGTTATATTGAATCCCTGTCATCAAATGGGCAATACAAATATGATACATCTGTTCCTCTGTAGATGACCCATGGCTACTGACGCACAGTCATTAAATGACATGAATGAGAAGCAGTTCACTCGTCTCGTTTATATCCACATCTGCTGGCACGTGTCCTGCCGACACGCGTGTTTTGTGGACAGCGTGCCGCAGGACACCATGTCATGTGGAACAGAGCTCATGTGGGTGACTTGACAGTCAGATCACCTGCTGTGTGTTATGATCTGATGGTCCGTTTCAACATGGGGGCAGCCTGTCCATGTGCACGCGCTTGCTTGCTGCAGCACGTCGCAACAGTGATATACAGTAGTGTTCAGAATAATAGTAGTGCTATGTGACTAAAAAGATTAATCCAGGTTTTGAGTATATTTCTTATTGTTACATGGGAAACAAGCTACCAGTAGATTCTCACAAATCCAACAAGACCAAGCATTCATGACTCTTAAGGCTATGAAATTGGGCTATTAGTAAAAAAAAAAGTAGAAAAGGGGGTGTTCACAATAATAGTAGTGTGGCATTCAGTCAGTGAGTTCGTCAATTTTGTGGAACAAACAGGTGTGAATCAGGTGTCCCCTATTCAAGAATGAAGCCAGCACCTGTTGAACATGCTTTTCTCTTTGAAAGCCTGGGGAAAATGGGATGTTCAAGACATTGTTCAGAAGAACAGCGTAGTTTGATTAAAAAGTTGATTGGAGAGGGGAAAACGTATACGCAGGTGCAGAAAATTATAGGCTGTTCATCTACAATGATCTCCAATGCTTTAAAATAGACAAAAAAACAAAAACAAAAAAACAGACACGTGGAAGAAAAGGGAAAACAACCATCAAAATGGATAGAAGAATAACCAGAATAGCAAAGGCTCACCCATTGATCAGCTCCAGGATGACCAAAGACAGTCTGGAGTTACCTGTAAGTGCTGTGACAGTTAGAAGACGCCTGTGTGAAGCTAATTTATTTGCAAGAATCCCCTGCAAAGTCCCTCTGTTAAATAAAAGACGTGCAGAAGAGGTTACAATTTGCCAAAGAACACATCAACTGGCCTAAAGAGAAATGGAGGAATATTTTGTGGACTGATGAGAGTAAAATTGTTCTTCTTGGGTCCAAGGGCCGCAGACAGTTTGTGAGATGATCCCCAAACTCTGAATTCAACCCACATTCACAGTGAAGACAGTGAAGCATGGTGGTGCAAGCATCATGATATGGGCATGTTTCTCCTACTATGGTGTTGGGCCTATATATCACATACCAGGTATCATGGATCAGTATGGATATGTCAAAATACTTGAAGAGGTCATGTTGCCTTATGCTGAAGAGGACATGCCCTTGAAATGGGTGTTTCAACAAGACAATGACCCCAAGCACACTAGTAAACCAGCAAAATCTTTGTTCTAAACCAACAAAATTAATGCCTCGCAGATGTGAAGAAATCATGAAAAACTGTGGTTATACACCTAAATACTAGTTTAGTGATTCACAGGATTGCTAAAAAAGCAGTTTGAACATAATAGTTTTGAGTTTGTAGTGTCAACAGCAGATGCTACTATTATTGTGAACACCCCCTTTTCTACTTTTTTTTACTAATAGGCCAGTTTCATAGCCTTAAGAGTGTGCATATCATGAATGCTTGGTCTTGTTAGATTTGTGAGAATCTACTGAATCTACTGCTACCTTGTTTCCCATGTAACAATAAGAAATATACTCAAAACCTGTATTAATCTTTTTAGTCACTGAGCACTACGATTATTCTGAACACTACTTTATGTATTTATTTATGTCCACTTGATGTGCATGACAGTGATCAGTTGTTAGTCCATGTCCATCCAAACACAGTACTGTCCAACTGGGATGTCCAGAGTGACTGATCTCCACAGCTGCTTCAGTAGGTGGCCACACCTCCTGTCAGTTTTCAGCGCACACATCAAATCCACACTCATGGGGCACTTAGACAAATTTCACTGCCAGTATGACAGTGGTTGTCTGCAAACTGTTGTTGTGCCAAGAATGTGAATGGCCTCACATTTTCTAAGTGCCATGTGAGCGTTGTTAAGCCCCTTTCACACCGGGGCTGCTTTGAGTTGCTTCGTGTGGCGTCATGACGACGCAGGAATGTCTGCGTCAGGTGCGCGCAGCAGGAGGGCAGAGAGGAGGTGAGGATGCAGAGGAGAACCTGCAGACAGACTCAGCTGCAGTCAGACAGTGCACTCTGATTTCTCTTCTACTTTATATTTGTTCTTGTTCGGGCTGCAGGTCTGCGCTCTGATTTCTGTTATAGTTTATCTTTCTTCCTTTGACCGTGAGCTGTGCGCGAACGCACCGTCCATGAATAAATGTGGAGATGTTATACTTAATATGGACATGTCCTGTCTCTGGCAATCAGCCTGTGAGCAGGACTTATGTCCTTTTTTGTCCTTTATTTAACACAATGATGAGAGAGTTTGAGTGCAGAGCGAGGAACACAGCCAGCCAGTTTTTTTTTCTCTTTTAATTGATCGCATGTACGTGCGCAAATGAATCATCCGTGAGTGGACCGGAGATGTCCGGACTTTTTACTGGATGTCGACATGTCCTGTCTCTGTCAATCAGTCAGTGAGCAGGACTTTTGTGGACTTTATTTAAAGACAGTTGTGAGAGAAGTTAAGAGCGTGGAGCTGCAGTCAGGCTGCAATCAGCAGTTTTTTTCTGTGCTGTTTTTGAGCGTGTAGTTTCACTGCATTGTGTACACAGTATAAAAACAATCCTGCATGATTTATACTGCGGGAACAATGGAACGCAGCAGGAATCATAAATTGGCGTTAGGTAACGTTGTATTGTGAGGGTGTGGCTTCCAGTCACGTTGAGTGCCGTCTCTTTGCCCTGACTTGCGTTGAAACCACTTCCTTTCTGCGTCGAGCACAGGACGCAAAAAAATTAAACATGTTTAATTTTTGGCGTCCGATTTGCTTCGTCCTTTGCATCCCTCGCGTTGTTGTGGCGTTGAGCTACATCGTCTCAGCACTAGGTTGCTTCCACATGGCGTCGTTATGACGCCACACAATGCAACTCGAAGCGGGCCCGGTGTGAAAGGGGCTTTAGATGTTCGTGCGTGTCACCTGGAATTTGGTCAACACCTCCCTTGAGAGGGTTTCATGGGTACACACAGTGCACACTCTGTCTGTCAGCTGCTGGTGTGTGCAAATAGGTGTAACAACAGGTGTACAAGGTGTTGGAAGCAGCTATGAAATTACACGGTTTGCATATGATTCCTGCTTCATGCACACTTAATGTGCAATTTGACCAAATTCGCACTATGTGTGAAGGGGCCCTTACACTCTGTGGTTAGTCCATCAGACAAAATGGGGACACATTATGCAGTTTTAAGTTGAAAAACCAACAAGTGTAGTCATTTTTTTTCTTGCAGTGATTATCTTGATATGCAGCCCAAGAATTGTATTGTATGTAGTTTTCCCAGAGAAACGTAACCATGGGCAAGCCAGCATTTCTTAGTAACCCACTATTAACTTGAATAAAGCTGTACCCCCCTCTGTTTTTTTTTAAGCTTTAAGTCATAAAAATAATTTTCTTTGGCGCCACTGTTATTTTTACATTATACATTTTATACATTTATACATACCTTAGTGAATTTTCATTAGCTTGTAAATAAGTGATTTGTAATATGATTATGCCAATATGATCAAAATTCATGCTGTCTGGAAACAATTTAGAATTTTGACCCCTGATGGGTAGAAATTCAAGCGATCAGACACCGTGACCTGCATTTGGCTGCAACGTTATAGATCACATGGGGGCTTCCCCTGATCTGCGTGAGGAGTGTTGTGTGTTGGGGGGTGTGGCTGGATGTTTTGGTGTTCTTTTCTTTTCTTTGCTCTTCAGGTGGCATGGAAACTGATTTGTCTGTGGAGAAGGTGCTGGCTGAAGAATCCTCACCCTCATCAACATCATGTGTAGCACCTGTGACTGCTGCTCACATGCAACCTTAAAGACTTTCAGCTGAAGCAGATAATTGGATGGTGTTCTGCATTTAAGGCATGTGTGATTCAAGCAGAACTGCCGGGAACTCGACCTTGTGATGTTCGTTTGTGAGACGCTGAGGTCCGCGCCTGGGTTTGACACATCGAGCCCGTGAAGCAGGGAAGGGTGAGGACACATGCTGTCAGCACATGTTAAAGGTAATTAAGTGTTTGATTAATTGTTGATAGTAACTTGGTGTTTTGTTACACAGTATACTTGAATTGTGATGAGAATTGTGCAGCTCGCTTCTCACTGCTGTGGCGTGCGGATAAGTGATCCTCCACCTGTTGTGAGAAGCTGCTCATTTGCATAAAGGTAAAAAAGATACAGACCTGAATGTGCTGCTGATAGCGTGTGTCTTTTGAAAGATATTGTTGTAACTGCTGACTTACCTCACCTCTTCTTTGCTTCACAGAGAGTCAGTTCGTCGTGTCCACCTGGGGGGTGTTTGTCTGGTGGTAGTGGGTCCAGGAACGCCGGGCTTCTATCCTTTTGGGCGCTTAAGAGCGCGCCAACAGTCACTCCACCAGAAGGACGTTCTCTTAGTTTTGTACACATTATTATGCACAGGTGAAAAATAAATTGTTTCTGTTGTTGGAACCACTTTCTGGTTATTTTTAGCGCTGGGTTCTGTCTGACGCAGGTCCGCTCCTCAACCCGCGTCGACACATAACAGAGGAGGCTGGGAAGGACACAGTGACAGCCAATCAGCATAAAGAAAGGCAGCATGACATCAGCTTGCTGTTTGCACAAACAAAATAAAAACAAGATGGCTGTATAAATCTAATTATGGTTCTCATAGATTTTGTAAAATGATTCTAAATCTAAAAATGCTGTTTCTGTAAGCAAATAACACCTGTAAAATGATTTAAGACATCTTACAGATGTTAACGTGCATGCCCTGGGAACACGCACACATGAGGGTCAGGTCAAAGGTCATCTCAAAACCTCATGCATGTGCACACACGCTTCCTCCTCATCTGCACGATAGAGTTGGAAGGAAAAGACAATATTCACCATGCAGTTCCCCCCAGATAAATATTATAATGCTTGGATTTGTGTAAGAAATAAGTTACTGTCACTGACTGGAGTTCTGGATGTTGGTGTTGCCATCAAGTACAGTCATGGGTCTCAAACTCATGACAAAGCCCCTCCCAAGAACATTACGTGAATGGGGTACATGTCCCCTCTTGTCTCTGTGATTACTGCACTCAACAAATTACAGCAACAGTGCATCGTGTCCCAAACCGTGGAAACCTTGGGATGGTTTAGAATCAGATCTCCCACACTGGATCTGTTCTGGATAAGAATAACCGAGGGGTATTTGGAGATGTTTATGATATCAGTCAAGAATGTCTGTGAAGATTTGATCCTGGATCAACCTGTACTTTTTAAATATAAAAAAAGGCGTTGCCCAGTAAATCCAGTTTCATTATGTGTAGATGAACAGAAGAGCAGGACTGCTTCAGTCTTTACCGCCGTGCTCATCCATGAAACAATGGCTCTGTTTACCTTTGTTTGGGCTCTGTAGTATTTAAACCTCCGGGGAGCGAGTTTCAACTTGAAGTCCGAGGCTGGGAGTGTTTTTTTTGTGTCTGCCTGAAGCTGAATAAACAGGCAGCACGACGGCGTCGAATCATAAGGTATCTGAGCGAGAGGATCACCGTGTTCTGATCTCAACACTTTAGTTTGCACGGATGATGTCTCATTACTGTCAGATGGGATGAAAGCAGATAATGAGGTAGAGGTCTGGGGGTCTGTGGAGGTGTTTGTGTGTTATCGGATGAATGCATCTCCACAAGTCCTCCATTTGTTGTGTTTTTTTCTAAAGCTCTGTTCGGCCAGGAATAGGTCCTTGTGGACTAATCTAATTATTAACAGAGTCTCTGTGGTTTTAGTCTCATCTGAATGTTGATTTCAGTCGTTTCTATGGACTGTGCCCTCTAGTGTTGGCCAAAAAGTCTGGCAACTTTTACCTTCTGCAGGACGATGTCTCAAAAGTCAGTAAATAGTTTGTCATGTCCAGTGGGAAAGAATTTAATTAAATTAATAATTGAATTAATTAATTGAATTTATTACATACTGCGACAGAGTGGCATCCTGTCCTGGGTGTACCCCGCCTCACGCTCTATGACTGCTGGGATAGGCTCCAGCCCCCCGCGACCCTTAATTGGACTAAGCAGTAGAAGATGAATTAATTTATTACATACATATTGCACCATATCACAACAAAGTTACCTCAAGGTGCTTCACACAAGTAAGGTCTAACATCACCAACCCCTAGAGCAAGCACACAGGCGACAGTGGTAAGGAAAAACTCCCTCTGATGATTTGAGGAAGAAACCTCAGGCAGACCAAACTCAGAGGGGTGAAACACTGCTTAGGCCATTCTAACAGTTACAAGGTTTTTGCAAAGTTTTACAAAGCCAAAAAAACAGAACACGGGAAGTTAGAGGATCTGCTGCATCAGCTTCAGGCATGGCATCTCACGGTCAGTCCAGCATCCCATTGTCCACAGACGCCACTGTCGCGTATTTCCCTCCTTACCTCAGACAGAGAGAAAAGCAGAATCAGTCGGCTGGAAAAAACTACACCTAAGGTATAATTCATCAGCAGTAATTCGACTGGAAAACAGAGAAATTACTAAGGTGACCCCTGAACCCTAGCCCTAAGCTTCACTAACAGACCCCAAATTTAGATGAACTTGAGACCCAATCCTGTTCTATTGCTAATAAAATGAATTTAAAAGGATAGGAAGCATAGTTCCATACTATGCCAGTATGCTAGCCATACAAAAGGGAGAATCAATGCATCTCAGTAAGGACTTGAAAGTCTCCACAGAATCTAACTGTTTTATTGATGCAGGGAGATCATTCCACAGAATAGGGGCACGATAAGAGAAGGGTCTGTGACCCACAGACTTTTTTATTCACCCTAGGGACACAAAGTAGTCCTGCACGCTGAGAACACAGAGCCCGGGCCGGTACGTAGGGTTTAAGCAGGTCAGCTATGTAGGGAGGTGCCAGTCTGTGAACAGTTTTATAGGCTAGTAGCAGAACCTTAAAACCTGATCTCACAGGGACTATTTGGAAGTCAATTAACCCAGAAACATCAGAGAATTGACATTCTTTATTTTTGTACAATTTCAGTCTCTTTCCTTAGTTACAAAACAAATCTTAAGATTCTGATAGCATTATATTAGCGTTGAAAACAAGTATTGATTATGACATCATCTTGCAGACAGCTGTAATTGGGACTGGAGTTGGACACTTTCTGTTATGGTCTTGGACAAAACACTTCACCTGCATGTCTCAGTCCACCCAACTGTAAATGGGTACAGTTGCTGAGTCTTATCCGTTTCATGCTACAGTATCCGGGGATAAGAATGGACCTCAAGGCCAAGACAGGGCTGATGTCTTCTTTAAAGTGGAAAAACAAACATCTCTGCCCTCTTGTCACAGTTCTCAATTTTAATCCTGCCCAGGAAATGTATATTGCTATAATATCTGTGAAAATCAAATGGTTGAATTTATTTATTTATTTGGTTGAGCTTGTAATTTAAAACTGATAATACACTCAACAAATATATAAACGCAACACTTTTGGTTTTGCTCCCATTTTGTATGAGATGAACTCAAAGATCTAAAACTTTTTCCACATACACAATATCACCATTTCCCTCAAATATTGTTCACAAACCAGTCTAAATCTGTGATAGTGAGCACTTCTCCTTTGCTGAGATAATCCATCCCACCTCACAGGTGTGCCATATCAAGATGCTGATTAGACACCATGATTAGTGCACAGGTGTGCCTTAGACTGCCCACAATAAAAGGCCACTCTGAAAGGTGCAGTTTTATCACACAGCACAACGCCACAGATGTCGCAAGATTTGAGGAAGCGTGCAATTGGCATGCTGACAGCAAGAATGTAAACCAGAGCTGTTGCTCGTGTATTGAATGTTCATTTGTCTACCATAAGCCGTCTCCAAAGGTGTTTCAGAGAATTTGGCAGTACATCCAACCAGCCTCACAACCACAGACCACGTGTAACCACACCAGCCCAGGACCTCCACATCCAGCATGTTCACCTCCAAGATCGTCTGAGAACAGCCACTCGGACAGCTGCTGAAACAATCGGTTTGCATAACCAAAGAATTTCTGCACAAACTGTCAGAAACCGTCTCAGGGAAGCTCATCTGCATGCTCGTCATCCTCATCGGGGTCTCGACCTGACTCCAGTTCATCGTCGTAACCGACTTGAGTGGGCAAATGCTCACATTCGCTGGCGTTTGGCACGTTGGAGAGGTGTTCTCTTCACGGATGAATCCCGGTTCACACTGTTCAGGGCAGATGGCAGACAGCGTGTGTGGCGTCGTGTGGGTGAGCGGTTTTCTGATGTCAATGTTGTGGATCGAGTGGCCCATGGTGGCGGTGGGGTTATGGTATGGGCAGGCGTCTGTTATGGACGAAGAACACAGGTGCATTTTATTGATGGCATTTTGAATGCACAGAGATACCGTGACGAGATCCTGAGGCCCATTGTTGTGCCATACATCCAAGAACATCACCTCATGTTGCAGCAGGATAATGCACGGCCCCATGTTGCAAGGATCTGTACACAATTCTTGTCCCAGTTCTTGCATGGCAGGCATACTCACCGGACATGTCACCCATTGAGCATGTTTGGGATGCTCTGGACCGGCGTATACGACAGCGTGTACCAGTTCCTGCCAATATCCAGCAACTTCGCACAGCCATTGAAGAGGAGTGGACCAACATTCCACAGGCCACAATTGACAACCTGATCAACTCTATGCGAAGGAGATGTGTTGCACTGCATGAGGCAAATGGTGGTCACACCAGATACTGACTGGTATCCCCCCCAATAAAACAAAACTGCACCTTTCAGAGTGGCCTTTTATTGTGGGCAGTCTAAGGCACACCTGTGCACTAATCATGGTGTCTAATCAGCATCTTGATATGGCACACCTGTGAGGTGGGATGGATTATCTCAGCAAAGGAGAAGTGCTCACTATCACAGATTTAGACTGGTTTGTGAACAATATTTGAGGGAAATGGTGATATTGTGTATGTGGAAAAAGTTTTAGATCTTTGAGTTCATCTCATAGAAAATGGGAGCAAAACCAAAAGTGTTGCGTTTATATTTTTGTTGAGTGTAGTTCCTGTAATGTTATCGTGTTATTTGGGGGGAGGGGGCTTCTTCGTGGTCTTCCGACATCGTGAGACAGAGTGGAAGAAGTTGGTTTTGGAGAATAAATGAGAAATGGGAATTATAGCTGCATTTGGAGAAAGTCTTAACTGGGTCAGGGCTGAGTGTTGACAAAAGAGGTCAGAGGTCAGCTGGCTCTTGGTATTTCCCTTTGAGCTCAAATTGTTTGAAGAATACAAGCTGTCAAGCTTAGTGGGAAGGAGTTTGGTAGAAAAAGGAGGTGAGAGGAGGCAGCAGCGGGGGGTTACAGAGGTCGTCTTGTGACTAGAGGATCCTTGGTTTGATTCCCCGTCAGACATGAAGTTCAGTAGTGACTGAGTTTATCCTGGCGTGCTGTTGAGCATTGATGGCAGTGTGTGTGTGTGCGGGAATGTGACGCGTCTGCGTGGAATGGAAAACTGCTTCCTGTAGGTTGATTTGAGGAGATTCTATTAGAAACATGAAAATAACATTCTGCAACCTTTCACACACATTAAAAAAACTTTTGAATAACCCTGTCCATGAAAGTTGGTTAAACTCCCACTCTTAAATAAAGTAATTTTAATTGAAGTTGGTTAAACGCCCACTCTTAAATAAAGTAATTTTAATTGAAGTTGGTTAACACCCACTCTTAAATAAACTAATTTTAATTGAAGCTGGTTAAACTCCTATTCTAAGTTAAATTAATTTTTATTAAAGTTGGTTAAACGCCCACTCTTAAATAAACTAATTTTAATTGAAGTTGGTTAAACGCCCACTCTTAAATAAACTAATTTTAATTGAAGTTGGTTAAACTCCTACTCTAAGTTAAATTAATTTTAATTGAAGTTGGTTAAACTCCCACTCTTAAATAAACTAATTTTAATTGAAGCTGGTTAAACTCCTACTCTAAGTTAAATTAATTTTAATTGAAGTTGGTTAAACTCCCACTCTTAAATAAACTAATTTTAATTGAAACTGGTTAAACTCCTACTCTGTTAAATTAATTTTTATTAAAGTTGGTTAAACACCCACTCTAAATTAAATAAATTTTTATTAAAGCTGGTTAAACGTCTGCTCTAAATTAAACTAATTTTTATTCAAGTTGGTTAAACGCCCACCTAAAATTACATTGTTTTGTGACCCCAAGCACATGATGTTTTTCTCATCTCTTCAGCATCTTACCTGAGATGGCGTCATCATTGTATGCTAGTAGTGGAACGGAGGTCTATGTTGAAATGTGCTCTTATTTTGAAAGACTTTGTGACGGTTAAGATGGCATTTTACTGTGATGGTTTTTCTGTTGCTGACGTGAGAAAGCAGTTTAACGTTGACTGGATGTCCACTGGCAACCTACGAACAAGGACTAGAAAGTTCTCTATCTGATGTCCGCAGAGTTTTGAGCATGTACTGGTGTCACTGACCGAGCGGTCCCCCCTTAAAATCTGTCTGCCCTGCCTTCACTGCGTATGTGTCATTCCCGAGCATCTGTAGCGATTCACCAATTATCACCTCGTTCCTGCTTAAAACAGCCTCGTTTTCTGCTTAAAACTGACTTTAGAATGATTTAAGAGGTTTTACTTTCTCATCTGATGGTTAATAATCACATTATTCCCTTTGATCGCTTTGGGTGTAGAGAGTCAGTGAAGGCAGGGCAGACCAATTTTTAGAGGGGACTGTTCGGTCGGCGACACTGGAACCTTCCGACAGACTTGCCAGACATAATCTGACAAGGAACAAACACATTTACTGAATGAGAAATGGACACAAACAGGGGAGTTACTTGTGATTTATTTTTAATTTCTGATGAAATCAGACATTATATTGAGATGGGCGTTCCGCTAAATGTAATATTTGTGCGTCTGCCCACCCTCTCTTCAGGCAGATCTTCACGCACAACACACTGGGCACTCCGATGTGTGAATACGGTAACTTGTTTGCACAATCGGTGATTCATACACAGTGTGACAGATGGAGACGTGGCGGTGACCCTGGTACCGTTTATTAAATCCACAGCCGTAGGTATGGCGGTGCATATGAGAGCCGATGGCGTGCTAACGTCCAAATTATCCCAGTTGACCGGAGGGGTCTCATTCAGTCTGCGGGCTCTGCCAGGATGAACAATGGCCTGTGATTGGTGGGCGCAATGATACGGCACTGACCTCTGTTCATTTCAGTGGCCATGAACCAGTGATGGAGGATCTGTGGACTTGAAGACCGACAGATTTTCACTGTGGAATGAGAAATCCAAAGTGAGGACAAAAAACTCTTCTCAAACCAGAACTGTTTTTATTTGATAAGTTAGTGTTGCTGTGCAGCTGATGTTGCTTTTTAAAAGTGTTTGTCTCTGGCCATGTTTTGCTCGTGGGACATCCCGAAACCTTCAATATATTGCTGGACTTTACACAGACACTGTGAGGTTTTGACTTCTTTCCAGTGAACTTGGGCTCCATCAGGACTGTGCTGTGGCCCCGCTCTGTAGTTCCTTTATTCATGAGGACAAGTTCACCTTCCTTTTGTCACCTTACCAGAGTCAGATGTCTTGCTGGAGCTCTGAAGAACCAGGGTGAGGAGTAGTACTGTCTAACCTTGTAATTGTCTTGATGAAGACAAAGACAGAGTCTTTTAATGACATCTTTGACTTGGACATCAGCATCAGTGTAAATTTCTCCATCGTGGGTCTATTAAAGGATTATCTTATTTTAACAGTGTGCCTGTATGTGCCAACAGTTTCAGCATCTGATAAGTTTGTTTCATGTTTCTTGGAGCTCAGCCTTTGAGGTCAAGAGAAGTCTGAGAAGAACTTGGGGAGTCATCAGATTGGTTGGCACTGGGTATGGCAATGCGGACCTACAGAGCATCCAGAAAGTATTCACAGTGTTCTTTTTCCACATTTTATGTTACAGCCTTATTCCAGAATGGATGAAATTTAGTTTTTCCTCAAATTCTACACACAATACCCCATAATGACTATGTGAAAGATTTTTTTTATTTTTGCAATTTTCTTAAAAAAAAAACAAACAAAAAAAAAAACAAAGAAATCACATATACATAAGTACTCATAGTCTTTGCCGTGAAGCTCAAAATTGAGCTCAGGTGTCTCCTGTTTCCACTGATCATCCTTGTGATGCGTCTACAGCTTAATTTAAGTCCACTTGTGGTAAATTCAGTTGATAGGACAAGATTTTAAAAGGAACACACTTGTCTACATATAAGGTGCCATAGACAGTCAGAGCACAAACCAAGCATGAAGTCAAAGGAATTGTCTGTAGACCTCCGAGACAGGATTGTCTCAAGGCACAAATCTGGGGAAGGGTACAGAAACATTTCTGCTGCTTTGAAGGTCCCAATAAGCACAGTGACCTCCATCATCTGTAAATGGAAGACGTTCATATCCACCAGGACTCTTCCTAGTGCTGGCCACCTGTCTAACCTGAGCAATCAGGGGAGAAGGGCTTTAGTCAGGGAGGATACCAAGATCCCGATAGTCACTCTGTCAGCTCCAGCATTCCTCTGTGGAGAGAGGAGAACCTTCCAGAAGGACAACCATCTCTACAGCAATCCACCAATCAGGCCTGTATGGTAAAGTGGCCAGATGGAAGCCACTCCTTAGTAAAAGGCACATGGCAATCCACCTGAAGTTTGACAAAAGGCACCTGAAGGACTCTCAGACCATGAGAAACAAAATTCTCTGGTCTGATGGAACAAAGATTGAACTCTTTGGCATGAATGCTGGGTGTCATGTTTGGAGGAACCAGGCACCATCCATCCAGGAAGTGGGAGACTAGTCAGGATTGAGGGAAAGATGAATGCAGCAATGTACAGAGACATCCTGGATGAAAACCTGCTCCAGAGCGCTCTTGACTGAAGACTGGGGAGATGGTTCATCTTTCAGCAGGACAATTAACCTAAACACACAGCCAAGATATCAAAGGAGTGACTTCAGGACAACTCTGTGAACGTCCTTGAGTGGCCCAGCCAGAGCCCAGACCTTAATCTGACTGAACATCTCTGGAGAGATCTGAAAATGTCGTGCACCAACTCTCCCCATCCAACGTGATGGAGCTTGAGAGGTGCTGCAAAGAGGAATGGACAAAACGGCTCAAATATAGGTGCACCAGGCTTGTGGCAACATATTCACGAACACTTGAGACTGTAATTACTGCCAAAGGTGCATCAACAAAGTATTGAGCGTAGGGTGTGAATACTCATGTACATGTGATTTCTTAGATTTATTTTTAATACATTTGCAAAGAAAAAACAAACATTTTTTCTTGTTGTCATTATGGGGTGTTGTGTGTAGAATATTGAGGGAAAATATGAATTTACACCATTTTGGAATGAAGCTGTAACATAACAAAATGTGGAAAAAGTGAAGCTCTGTGAATACTTTCTGGATGCTCTGCAGAAGGTCAAAGTCTTTAGCATCTTGATGCTTGTGATCTTTTTGTATGGTTGTGCAACATGGACCTCAGTGGGTGAGCTCAGAAGGTGTCTGGTTGTCTTTGATACCAGGTCTCCCAGGAGAATCCTTGTGTACCACTGGAAGGTACCACTGGGTTGAATTTGTGTCAAATAAGCAGTTGCTCTGGGAGAAGAGGAAGAAGCTTATTAGGTATCTCATGTGGAGGTGTTGACTGTGAAAACACAGCCATGTGGTGTGTTGTCCTGTGCAAACGTATTCCTCAACAGATGGACAATGCCAAGGGGACTCACTCATCTAAAACCTGGCTGTGATTGGTAGATGGATCGATGGATGGATGAATCTTCGGATTGTCGAGGAAGCACCACATAGATGGTCAACAGGATCGAGCTAACGCACTTCCATAGTGTGGTGGGTGTGACAAAGCGCAGTACCAGTACTGCTCACAAACCTACCCGGTTTACAGGCTTCGCTGATGGATGGTGTTTATGTCTGTCTGTTTTAAAAGTTTTTTATATTTTTATGCATGCATTTATGTGGCTGTGTGTAAAGAGGTAACACTCAAATGGCAACGTGTTTCGAGGCAAAATCTGTTTGTGTGTATCTGTCTCTGTATGACTCACACTTTGAAAGCAGTTGAGGTAATCATGTTAGGTTCCAGTGGTTCAGATGAAAATCAGCCCTTTAGTTACCTTATTCTGCAGGAATGTGTGTCTCAAAGGACAATCTGGAAGAGTTTAACTTGTATACTAATGTCACCCAACGCATTTGAGATGCAAGTGCCTTTCAAATGAACTGTATATGAACCGTTTTTGTAAGAACATGAGACAAAATTACATATAATGGTGAAAGTAATTGATGGCAGCACATCTTTCAAAATTAGGTCATACATAAATCCTGACTGTGGCCTTTTATGCACATTTTGCCACAGTGCAGCCAGCCAGCTATGTGCAGGGAGTCCATCATAGAGTCACTTCTGAGTGAGAATGCTTCAGTTGTATTCCCTCAGTTTTCACCCACACATAGTGACTCCAAGGAGGTTATTGGTTTTTGTGGTCAAAGGTCAAGGTCACTGGGGTGTACTTTGTAAAAATACTGTGAGCTCAGTGCTTCTTTAACAGTCCTATTGTCAAAAAATTTGTTTGTGTGTTAGGCATCTTGGGGTAAATATACCTATATAGCATATAGTATAATGCACCTGTTACACATCAAAATGCTCAGAACAATCTCAATCTCATCTTTCTGTATGTGAGATATATTTGTCAATATAACATGAAAACATGAAATGTGATTTTGAAATTCTTCAATCATGAGTGAAAATACTTTTCATTCATGTGGATGAAAAGTCCCATTGGTCCATAAATGTCTCTTTAAGAGAAAAGAAATGTACATAAAACTCACCTGAGTACAAGCCACATTTTCCACTTTATGTAACAAGAAGCAAAATGAATTTAATTACCACATTATTTATTTATAAAGTACACGTTAAGGAGCACAGCTAACAAGCTAATTAATGTCACTATATGAGACACAAAATGTAAGTAAACGTCTTTCAGCCACTGAATAGACAATCATATGTGAGGTTAACCCTCTGTGCCGGTGCCGTCGTATACGATGGCTAAGACCAAGCTTTACTAAATTATAAATAACTTTTTACCTCCGCCAAGGAGGTTATGTTTGCATTTTGCTTCACACTTTGGTTTCTCAGAATGTCAACAAAAGAAGGAAATGGTTTCAGACAGGCAGCCAGGACCCCCGAAAGCTGGGGTCAGGGTATACACATTAGTATGTTTGGCTATAGGGTCAGTGACCCTATGGCCTTGGCAGAGGTTTGCACTCTGAGTGCTTCTAGTTAATGATATGAGATAGAAACTTGCTTTTTTTTTTGTTTTTGCTGAAAAGTTAACTCCACTGACTTTCGAGCCAGCCATCGGCCATCTTTGTACTCTTCATAGAAGCTGTGTGATGACGTGTGCAATGTGAGTGTCCAATTGGAATTGGTTCACCGTCACATGGTTTTCCAAAATCCAATCATAGGGCAGATTTACCTCACGTGAAAAGCCAAAGATCGTTTTCAGGAGTGATGTGTTACTAGTTGGCCTGTTTGAGTAGCCCCCTGGGTGCTCCAAAGAGTACATACTATTAGTACATACTCAGTGCGCCCTGCGCATTACACACAGCGATCAGTGAAAGCAGGAGCAGACGGAGAGCCTCTGATGACAATCTCACGTGCTCAAACAAAGAGTGTGTAACTATCAGGATTGCTCCACCAGTTTGCATGTGAATGCTACTGGATAACTCTGTTTCTTTCTCTGCGTAAAGCACTGTTTATCATATCAGTGGCCAATAAAACGCATAGATCATTTTGTATATATTGTTCAAAATATGCATTTGTGTTTATTGTTTGAACCTTTTTGTTGTACAGTCACAAGACCTCAAATTACCTTTATAAAGTGTCAAAACAGTTGTTTATTATAGTTTGCTGTGTGCCCTACCATTAATTAATGCTTCGATCTTAAATATGATCAATCTGTATTTATTAGTTGGCTATGTACCACAGGCTTTTAAGGTGGCAGTAATTAAACCATTACCATTACTAGCTAATTATAGGCCAATCTCCAACCTTCCTTTTCTCTCAAAAATTCTTGAAAGGGTAGTTGTAAAACAGCTAACTGATCATCTGCAGAGGAATGGTCTATTTGAAGAGTTTCAGTCAGGGTTTAGAATTCATCATAGTTCAGAAACAGCATTAGTGAAGGTTACAAATGATCTTGTGGCCTCAGACAGTGGACTAGACAGTGGAATAGATTACAATTTGTTCATGTAAATGGGGAATCTTCTTCACAGACTAAGGTTAATTATGGAGTTCCACAAGGTTCTGTGCTAGGACCAATTTTATTCACTTTATACATGTTTCCCTTAGGCAGTATTATTAGACAGCATTGCTTAAATTTTCATTGTTATGCAGATGATACCCAGCTCTATCTATCCATGAAGCCAGAGGACACACACCAATTAGCTAAACTGCAGGATTGTCTTACAGACATAAAGACATGGATGACCTCTAATTTCCTGCTTTTAAACTCAGATAAAGCTGAAGTTATTGTACTTGGCCCCACAAATCTTAGAAACATGGTGTCTAACCAGATCCTTTACTCTGGATGGCATTACCCTGACCTCTAGTAATACTGTGAGAAATCTTGGAGTCATTTTTGATCAGGATATGCCATTCAATGCGCACATTAAACAAATATGTAGGACTGCTTTTTTGCATTTGCGCAATATCTCTAAAATTAGAAAGGTCTTGTGAGTGATGCTGAAAAACTAATTCATGCATTTATTTCCTCTAGGCCGGACTATTGTAATTCATTATTATCAGGTTGTCCTAAAAGCTCCCTGAAAAGCCTTCAGTTAATTCAAAATGCTGCAGCTAGAGTACTGACAGGGACTAGAAGGAGAGAGCATATCTCACCCATATTGGCCTCTCTTCATTGGCTTCCTGTTAATTCTAGAATAGAATTTAAAATTCTTCTTCTTACTTATAAGGTTTTGAATAATCAGGTCCCATCTTATCTTAGGGACCTCATAGTACCATATCACCCCAATAGAGCGCTTCGCTCTCAGACTGCAGGCTTACTTGTAGTTCCTAGGGTTTGTAAGAGTAGAATGGGAGGCAGAGCCTTCAGCTTTCAGGCTCCTCTCCTGTGGAACCAGCTCCCAATTCAGATCAGGGAGACAGACACCCTCTCTACTTTTAAGATTAGGCTTAAAACTTTCCTTTTTGCTAAAGCTTATAGTTAGGGCTGGATCAGGTGACCCTGAACCATCCCTTAGTTATGCTGCTATAGACTTAGACTGCTGGGGGGTTCCCATGATGCACTGAGTGTTTCTTTCTCTTTTTGCTCTGTATGCACCACTCTGCATTTAATCATTAGTGATTGATCTCTGCTCCCCTCCACAGCTTGTCTTTTTCCTGGTTCTCTCACTCAGCCCCAACCAGTCCCAGCAGAATACTGCCCCTCCCTGAGCCTGGTTCTACTGGAGGTTTCTTCCTGTTAAAAGGGAGTTTTTCCTTCCCACTGTCGCCAAGTGCTTGCTCACAGGGGGTCGTTTTGACCGTTGGGGTTTTTCCGTAATTATTGTATGGCTTTGCCTTACAATATAAAGCGCCTTGGGGCAACTGTTTGTTGTGATTTGCCGCTATATAAATAAAATTGATTTGATTTGATTTTGTTTTGAATAAATGTATGTGGAAAATTATTTTTTGCTTTATTTTTCCCTTGTATATTTTTTATTGTAAACCTTTATTACACTTATAAAACACAACAAAAACATACATATTCTGAAAGCACAGGTTGTCCTGAAAAAAGAGACATAAAACTTGATTATGGGATGCAGGAAGAGCTGTTAACAGCAATAATAAAACATTTATGCCAGGTGAGTGAACTGTCCAAA
Organism: Thalassophryne amazonica; assembly: GCF_902500255.1. Classification (NCBI taxonomy): domain Eukaryota; kingdom Metazoa; phylum Chordata; class Actinopteri; order Batrachoidiformes; family Batrachoididae; genus Thalassophryne; species Thalassophryne amazonica. The sequence goes on along the minus strand of NC_047116.1, from coordinate 94,079,088 downwards.
AAATGCCCTCAGACCCCAGAGGGTTAATGTGCAATGCAATGAAACGTTTGAAATCCCGGTGTATCATTTATTGGTTTATAAGGCAAACACTAATTTAGTGATCAGAAACTAAAATAGTTAATTAACTAAAAAAAAATGCAAATGCAACTTATACTTCAGAAAATATTGTTAAAAATGATGAGGCAAAGTGGGCATTCAGCAATAGTCGGAGGAACACTGTATTTATAAGATCCGATACAGTAAAAAGTCTTGGATTTTTCGATTAAAAAGAAATTGGTTGTGGAGGGTTTGAAAACAGACAAGATGAAGACACCCTGAGGACATTTTTTTTTCCAGTATATCTTCAAAGAATTAGAGGAAAAAGTGAGAAAATAGGCCAAGTGTGAAAAGAAGGCTACGTATTAATGCATTCTGTATGTTTGTTGATATTTGTGCATGCGTGGCTGTGCAGGCATGTCTGTTGCCACAGTCCCTGTTTTTTTGCTGGTGTGCTAATGAGTGTGAGGCAGGAGATTATGTGTATGTCTCTAAGGGAATGGGAGTCTTTTTCCCAGGAGCTGCAGTGCCTGAGCTGAGGGGGGTCTGTGTATACCCTGACCCCAGCTTTCGGGGGTCCTGGCTGCCTGTCTGAAACCATTTCCTTCTTTTGTTGACATTCTGAGAAACCAAAGTGTGAAGCAAAATGCAAAATAAGGGTTCATTTGCATAGTTCTGCAACACGTTGAAACAAAAATAACCACATAGATTCACATCTCCTTTGAACACGTTCCGTTGCTTTTAACCGTTTCGCTCGACGCTCCCCACCCCCATACGCCTCTCCATCAGCAATATCTCCCCAAACTCCCCATTGCCCCCCCCCCCCCCCCCAACAATAAACAAACCGAGAGCTGGGCACATTGCTAATGATTACAATTAAACATTCACAAAAGGCAACGTCGTGCAGTGTTGCCGTGCTCCATATTTACAGACTATGATGAGGTTAAATAACCGAGGCCGAGGTTCTTGTGAAGGAAAAAACGGCCACTGAAGAGACCTTTGTTTTGTTTGGCTTGTAAGGAAAGATATGCTGAACTCCAGTAGCACGTTTGAGGTAATCAAAAAACCTTGAGTAACCCACATTAACCCTGGAAAAGAGAGAATGACGAGTTTTAACCTTGACAAGTGGCATACAAGTGGACGAGCGGGTCCACCCTGTGTCTGACCTGCTGGATAAGCCTGGATTTAAATAGGTGGAGGCTGAAGACTGAGAGAAAACCCAGAAGTGGTTAGAGGCCACTGAATGGACTGTTAGATTGAGACATTACGTCTTTTAAACTCACGAGTGTATCGTCCAGCCGTCCCTGTGGGTCAAAAGGTTCAAAGAGAGGGTAAAGATTGAGGTTTTTTGTTGTTTTTCTATAATATATCTTCTAGACGAACAGCTCAATTCACTCTGAGTAAATCATTGACATCATTTATGAAATTTTGAGTTGTTGGGTTTTCTGGACTGGAGCGAGGAAAAGGATAAAAGGCATCTATACTGAAGAAATGGCACATTGCTTTGACAACCAGTCCATACGTATGCCTTGCAGAAGTAATTACCTCCACCAAGTGGTAAAGGGTTTGTCCTCCAACCAAAGGGTCAGGGGGTCAAATTCTGGTTAGTCCTCAATGTGTGTCAAAGTTTGCTTAAGCAAGAAGTAAAATTTCCTCCGGTCTGAATAGACTTCTGCATCCAGCTCTGCCTGTCGCAAGCTCCCTGCTGTGTTGATGGCAGGATTAGCACTCCCGCCATTTGAAAAACTCTCATCCAGTCTGAAACTACATGATGGTGAAGGCTGTTGTGGTGCCAAGATGTTAACAGGGATGTTCCATAGGGCAAAGTTCTATTACGATCACCCGTGATTTAAAAAAAAAATGGATGAAAGGGTTTGTTTCCTAACAGGATGGCTTATAATATGGAGATCTGGCAACTCACCCAAAAATGAAAGAAAGGAGCTGCGCCCTCGGCCAGACATGTTGAGCTGTTCCAGTTTGAACGAAAACCACAGCAAACGCTGTTTTGGTTTCAAATTTTTACCCCGAGCACAAACAAGTTTCAAGCCGTAGTCACTACGAGTACCCCATTTGAACACGTTCGAACATAATTGAAGCCATTAAGACTACAAATACACCGAAGTTACCACATACTATCAGCAATTTCAAGAATTGGAATGAAATTTTTGAGCTGTTAAAAAAAATCAGAACCTGATTTTAAATCTGTTGCTGATGATGGCCATAACTACTACGTATGGGTGATTCTTTAACTACGGGCACTATTGGCCTTGTAAATGTAATTTCCACCACACCATTACCTTACAATATAAAGCGCCTTGGGGCAACTGTTTGTTGTGATTTGGCGCTATATACATGTGCTCTGATGTCACTGTTTATCTCCATAGAAACTACCCAAACAATCTTTACAAACTGTTTAAAGGGACATTACAGTGTTGTGGTGGAAATTACAGCAGTAGTGTGGGACAACTACATTTTGTTTAAAAAAAAAAAGCACAACAGTTGTATGACATTGAATACCCCAATTATGTTTTGATTATTTTACTGATATTTTATTCAGAGATATTTTAAAACATTAGAAAAACGTTTCTTTACCATTCATTTTTATCATTGAAGATCAAAAGTCTGGGTGTGGGACAAGCACAAAACGGCAATATTTACATATAATGATGCTGAAAAAATGTGAAAAAGTCATCATAGACTACTAGAACAAATTTCTTAACACACTTTCATTGTAAAGATAACTATAAAAGTGTGAAATTTCCCCTTTTTTCTGTTTTTCATACAATATGATCAAAGGACATAATAAGTGCCTGTAGTCTAAGAATCACCCGTATATCAATTTTGTTCAATCCAGAAGTACAAGAGATTAGTAAGGATGAAGTGAGGACAACTATGAAAAGGATGAAGAGTGGAAAGGCAATTGATCCAGATGACTTTCAAGTGGAGACTTGAAAATGTCTAGGGGAGATGGCAGGGGAGTTTGTAATCAGGTTGTTTAATAAACTCTTGGAAAGTGAGAGGATGCCTGAGAAGTAGAGACGAAGTGTGCTGGTTCCTATTTTTAAGAACAAGGGTGATGTGCAGAGCTGCAGTAACTACAGAGGCATGAAGTTGATCAGCCACAGCATGAAGTTATGGGAAAGTGTAGTGGAAGGTAGAGATGTCTCAGGTTCCTCCGCACAGGCTCTACATGTGCTGACCTGTTGGAGTCTCATTAAAATTCTATGTCTGTTCAAGAGGTCGTGACCTGTGAGAGTCCCAACCACTGTACTTATTATACTTCTAGGCAGGTCAGCTAGCTCCCTGGAAAACCTGAGGTTTGATTCCATCTTTGCCATCTTTTGTGGTGCTACTTCCTGATCCAGTTCTGGAGTGTGGTCTTCTGCACAGTGGTTGATACCCCTACAACGGGCTCTGGACCCACACGTTTAGTTCAGCTCCCCAACTTTGCGAGCCGATCTCTCATTATCTGGAATGCCTGTCTGACCAGGTACCCACATTACAACTACATCATGAGTGTGTCCCAGTGTGTTACGTCCCTGGACACACTCCCACACTAAAGCTAATGAGTAGAGTGGCCCTTTAACGTCTCTTAAACACGCCTGACTGAGTAAATAAAAACTCTCGTACCCCTAAAATTGAGGTTAATCAGGAGCTCCACACACTGAGTGACGGCAAATACATACCTCCGGCTGAGAGACGGTGATGTATCATCACAAAGTGCAAAACTCTTTTCCCGTGTCAGGCCGTGGTGTTGTATTAACACTCCAGTTAATACAACACTCAAATATGCAGTGATGTCTGCATACGTGCATGGAGGGCTACATTTTTTACACCAGTATTTTTGCCAATCCATCTGTCTGTTTCCGGGGATCGGGTGTAATAACTCTGTCAAATCTACATTGTATGCTAACACAGTAAGTCTATCTTTGTGTTTCCCAGGATTCACTTACAAAAAGGTTCAATTCATCACATTTCCACTTTTTAAAGTAATTGTAACTGCTCACGTGTATATTACATTCTCCCATCTTTATGGTGTTTACACCGGTTCTGTAGGTAGCCAATATTTTATCCAATCCCACAATGCACGGCAATATGCTCAGCTCGCTTATTCCTGTGTTCTTAATAAGTTTTTTTTTTTTTTTTTTTCTGGACAATGTGGATCATATTTGTCTTAGGGCCCTGTCCCACTGGCGTTCAGGAGGATTTGCGTATGGATTGCGCACAAAATTGGCCCATATTCGCCAAACATCCGCAATATCCGTGTAACATGCCTGTATGAATCGGCCGTCATCCGAACACGTCCGTGATCATCCACAGAGGCACGCATGTCCGCAGCCAGGATTTTTGAGCTGTTCAAAAATCTGTATGCGGATGACATCCGCCTTACATCCTCCATACATACTCAGTTCATACACAATACATACTCACTCTATGCGCTGTATATCTGCCGTTAACAGCTGATATCCACAACTGACGGGGATTTGCAGCTTGGCAGTGGACCGGGACAATGTGTAAAACAGATATATATCGTGCCATCATGTCCACATCACAAACTAAAATATGTTGTAGCGAATGCATACAGATTGGCCACGAATAAAGCGTTTTTATTACATCTGCTTTGCAGCTGATTTGTGGACAATCTGTGAATGCATAACAAATACGTCATGTGGCAGAAAGCGACATACGTGTCAGTCAGTGCCGGTCCGGCTGTGTAGATCCACAAAGACATAGCTGCTGCAATCCAGGACTTTTATTTAACACCAACAAAAGGAAGAGTTGCTATTTAGCCACAACTCACTCAAAAAAAAAAACACCGTCTCACACCCCGAGCGGCTTCCCCCCTCCCGCTCCCCAAACTCATGAACAGTTAACCCTCGCATGACAACATGAACATTAACTCTGTGATCAACTTGTCCAAGTCCAGCACTTGCTCCAGAGGCTGTATTATTGGTGTGAATAGCGCTTATTTTATGACCGCAATGCAGATGCCATGCACGCGCAACACGTGCGCGATGCATTCATAATACACCCGTAATACTGCCATGATAATCTCAATGTGTCGGATCAGTTTCCTCACTACATGCGTTATATAACCGTGATTGTTCATCATATACTCGCTATATATTATTAATATAACCATAATTCATACTGGGACATTTGTCGTTTTTGGCCATTTTTGTTGTGGACGACAACGAAGCCCGCAATTTGTGTGCTCAATTCATGCACAATTAATCCTCTCCCCAGTGGGACAGGGCCCTAACATCTGTGTGCAGCTGGTTCACTCAGGTTGTGCTCAGTGTTACTGTTTCTTATGTAATGTTCTAAATGTGGACTAAACTCTTTCAGCCTGGAAAGAAAACCAGAGAGTTTTCACAACACATCCCAGAGTTCTCTTTTGACATTTTGACCAAATATACATTGTACGGAATTATGTTTTTTTTTTTTTTTTGTGAAAAAAAGTGAACTGGTAGACTATACTGTGCACGCTTCATCGAGGTGCTTGATCTGTGTCATCGAGGTGCCTAGGATAACCCCACGTGGAGCATCCACCCCTTCTGAGTTTCAGACCCTTTGCCAACAGTGTGCATCCTGCACAGCTGCAGCCATTGTTTCAGCCTAAACAGATTAAGTTAACCAGATTATATGGTGGTAAGGTGGGTCTGGAAATGGAATGAAGACTTGGCTGTCCTACAGCTGTCATGTCGCTCTCAACTACAAACTTTAGACTTTCTGTCTGATATCATACTTCAAGCTCCAGGTTGATGACACCAACACTAAAGCTGTGGTCTGTTTTTATTTATTTATTTATTTTTACCATTTAAGTCTTAAAGAATTTTCTTTTATATTGTTAATACAAATCATCAATTTTACAATTGATTTTCTTCCAACAAGTAGGGGATGAATATATTGACAATTCCTTGCCAGTAAACGTGCTGAGAAGAAATACAAACAGTGTAATACTGTATGGTAAATGTGTAGGCAGTACTCTAAAACTGAGTAACTATTAGTTGTGGGACAATCTAACCAAAGCTCAAGCAATTTATTGATCTTAGCCATGTATGAATTGACTTGAGTGCAGAAATCATTAATCAGGCGCATAAATTCTGCTGCTCCACCGGCAGCTACTGCAGATAGCTCTGTTGTTTATCCCCACCACTCTGGGACACACACACACAGACACGCACACACACACACACACAGACACGCACACACACACACACAGACACGCGCGCACACACACACCTTTATATATATATATATATATGTATGTGTATGTATATATATATATGTATATATGTATGTATGTATGTATGTATGTATATATGTAAAGTATGTATATATATATATGTATGTGTATATGTATATACACTCAACAAAATATAAACGCAACACTTTTGGTTTTGCTCCCATTTTGTATGAGATGAACTCAAAGATCTAAAACTTTTTCCACATACACAATATCACCATTTCCCTCAAATATTGTTCACAAACCAGTCTAAATCTGTGATAGTGAGCACTTCTCCTTGCTGAGATAATCCATCCCACCTCACAGGTGTGCCATATCAAGATGCTGATTAGACACCATGATTAGTGCACAGGTGTGCCTTAGACTGTCCACAATAAAAGGCCACTCTGAAAGGTGCAGTTTTATCACACAGCACAATGCCACAGAGTCGCAAGATTTGAGGGAGCGTGCAATTGGCATGCTGACAGCAGGAATGTCAACCAGAGCTGTTGCTCGTGTATTGAATGTTCATTTCTCTACCATAAGCCGTCTCCAAACGCGTTTCAGAGAATTTGGCAGTACATCCAACCAGCCTCACAACCGCAGACCACGTGTAACCACAGCAGCCCAGGACCTCCACATCCAGCATGTTCACCTCCAAGATCGTCTGAGACCAGCCACTCGGACAGCTGCTGAAACAATCGGTTTGCATAAACAAAGAATTTCTGCACAAACTGTCAGAAACCGTCTCAGGGAAGCTCATCTGCATGCTCATCGTCCTCATCGGGGTCTCGACCTGACTCCAGTTCGTCATCGTAACCGACTTGAGTGGGCAAATGCTCACATTCGCTGGCGTTTGGCACGTTGGAGAGGTGTTCTCTTCATGGATGAATCCCGCTTCACACTGTCCAGGGCAGATGGCAGACAGCGTGTGTGGCGTTGTGTGGGTGAGCGGTTTTCTGATGTCAATGTTGTGGATCGAGTGGCCCATGGTGGCGGTGGGGTTATGGTATGGGCAGGCGTCTGTTATGGACGAAGAACACAGGTGCATTTTATTGATGGCATTTTGAATGCACAGAGATACCGTGACGAGATCCTGAGGCCCATTGTTGTGCCATACATCCAAGAACATCACCTCATGTTGCAGCAGGATAATGCACGGCCCCATGTTGCAAGGATCTGTACACAATCTTGGAAGCTGAAAATGTCCCAGTTCTTGCATGGCCGGCATACTCACCGGACATGTCACCCATTGAGCATGTTTGGGATGCTCTGGACCGGCGTATACCACAGCGTGCACCAGTTCCTGCCAATATCCAGCAACTTCGCCAGCCATTGAAGAGGAGTGGACCCACATTCCACAGGCCACAATTGACAACCTGATCAACTCTATGTGAAGGAGATGTGTTGCACTGCATGAGGCAAATGGTGGTCACACCAGATACTGACTGGTATCCCCCCAATAAAACAAAACTGCACCTTTCAGAGTGGCCTTTATTGTGGGCAGTCTAAGGCACACCTGTGCACTAATCATGGTGTCTAATCAGCATCTTGATATGGCACACCTGTGAGGTGGGATGGATTATCTCAGCAAAGGAGAAGTGCTCACTATCACAGATTTAGACTGGTTTGTGAACAATATTTGAGGGAAATGGTGATATTGTGTATGTGGAAAAAGTTTTAGATCTTTGAGTTCATCTCATACAAAATGGGAGCAAAACCAAAGTGTTGCGTTTATATTTTTGTTGAGTGTATGTATATAATGTGTGTGTATGTATGTACGTATACAGGTATATATGCACGGCCCAAGCAGAGGGTCACCCCCTAGAGCCTGGTCTGCTTGAGGTTTCTTCCTAAGAGGGAGTTTTTCCTCACCACAGTTGCCTTGCTCTGGGGGGTCGGCAGGGTTAATATGGAGTGACTTGGGCCAAGTTTGCTGTGATTTGGCGCTTTATACATAACATACTTATACATTAATTGAAATGTAATTGAATATTGAAGTGTATGTCTGTGTTGATATGTAGTGTGTTGTGAATTTGTGTATATGTTGTTATGACTGTTATAATTGTTGGACTCATTCTAGCAGGGGTGGGCGTTGATAAGCTTTGCTTCTGCCCACACCCTTTCGGACTCACAGGCTTGTTTATATAGCATTCATATTATTGGTATGTTTCTGTTCTTTTGGATTTGTGTGTGTGCCGAATAAATCCATTCATTCATTCATTCATTGTGTGTGTGTGTGTGTGTGTGTGTGTGTGTGTGTGTGTGTGGTGTGTATATATATGTGTGTGTGTGTGTGTGTGTATATATACGAGGTCTATTAGAAAAGTATTGTGGATTCGATTCATATGTTTTTACGTCAGCCAAGCTTGAACCTTCGTGCGCATGCATGAGTTTTTCCACGCCTGTCGGTTGCGTCATTCGCCTGTGAGCACGCCTTGTGGGAGGAGTGGTCCAGCCCCCTCGTCGGATTTTCATTGTCAGGAAATGGCGGAATGATTTGGGCTTTTTTTCCATCAGAAGTTTTTCAGAAACTGTTAGAGACAGGCAGCATGAAACCATTTGAAAAATTTATCTGGCTTTCGGTAAAAATTTTACGGGCTTCACAGAGAATAAGGAGTGTTACTACAGCTTTAAGGACGCCCCACAATGGCGCACGGCACGCCGCGCTCCGAGCCGCCATCAAGAGGCAGAAACCACTACATCATTTCTAAACGGATGGCTGTGTGGAGCTGGGACCATCGTGAGCAATTTCTCTGGTTATCACAAGAGCTGGACATCAGCCATTTTCCGGCAGATTTCACTTTTAACAAGAGATTTTGTCATGGAAAGCCGCGCAGAGGCTTCGCGCATCACGACCTATTCGCTGATGAAGCGAGACAAAGAACACCTCTGTTTCGGAGTGCCAGGGGACAAGTTGGGACATGCCTATCTCGGGTTTCAGTGCTTACCAGCCCAGTGAGTGTAAGAGAAATTGTGGAGAGCTTGTTGTGAAAGTGTCGTGACACGGACCCACAACAGGGGGCGTTAATGAACGGACAATGGATAAGCCAAAAGTAACAATTTAATGTTGTGAATCGCACAACGACGTACAGACAATAACAATATGGTGACTGTCAATCATACACCAGGTGACGTGTGGGCAGGCTCGACGATAGAAGTCGCCTGGCGAGAGAAGAGCCGGATCCCACACAGCTTCCACTGCCAACGGAGCTGAAGAACACCGGAGCCGCCAAGCTCTGCGCCCCACGTGGCCGCTGTCTTCAGCAGTTAGACCTGGTACTGCTGGCAGAGAACAGAGACAGTCCTGATGAGTGTGAGGTCGCACACTCAGTAATCCCACAGTCTGTATTCAGTAAGGAGGGAAAACCTCCACCTCCAATCACACACTCGTGCAGCTCCTGTCTAACCACTTATCTGGTTGGGGTGTGAAGCGAAGCCTTCGCTGATCACACCAAACGCCAATCTCACAGATAAGGCAACACCACAGGAAAACGGCTGCAAAAGAAGTTCAGACTATTACACAAGGTTTTGTTCAGCAGAGAAAATTACCTGATTGGTAGTTGGTTTCTCGGTGGGGAGGTGGAGGTGGAGTTGCAGTCCGGCCTTTAAGGTGGTGGTGATGATGTGGATGAGTGACAGCTGATGCTGATGACGAGTGACAGCTGTCACTCCCGGTTGCTATGACGCCCTCTCATGCTTGAAGCCCGCACTTCAAGCAGGGCGCCATCTGGTGGTGGTGGGCCAGCAGTACCTCCTCTTCAGCGGCCCACACAACAGAGCTGGGCATATATATATATATATATATATATATATATATATATATATATATATATATATATATATATATATATATATATATAACTTGACTCCGGATCCTCTTCTGGTCTTGATGCAAGAAATGCAACCAGTTGTAGAATTACATTATATAGACATTGTGTCTGCCACAATATGACAAAACACATGACAGTTCATGCCCACATTGTCAGGTTGTCCACTGTTAATTTTTTGACTGGCTATACAGCATTCTGTCACAGTTACAGCATACACACTGCAGTACAGTGTGTGTGTGTGTGTGTGTGAGATCCTGCTGTATTTTGCACTCCTGTCACTGTAACGTGTTTCTGGATCAAGTTTGTTACATATAAACCAAACTACATGAGAATGTGTTGATGTAGTTATACTGTATTTTCTGGAGTATAAGTCGGAGTTTTGTGACTCGTTCGGGAGACTCTGCGACTTATACGCCGGTGCAACTTATATACCAAAAATTCACAAGTTTGTTATTAAGAATAGTAATTATAATGACTATTTATATAGAACATTACCAAGAATCAAAACACTAAACAAAATAAGCTCCAATAATAAAAGAATAAATGGCAGTAATAAAAAAATACACTACAATAATGCACCGACATCTCAAATTAAAGAGCTCAGAACACATAAAAACGTATACTCCGGAAGATATGGTACTTAAATTAGGGGATGAATACTGTACATATGAAACACAAACTTTTACTTGAACTTTTTATTAAACCTGGTGTACCTCGACATGTCAGCAATACAGTATCTAAAGTTTGTGTCCGTGTACAGCAGTGATAGAATGTCACCTGAAAATTGCCGTGTTGCCAGTCAATGCTTTGGAAACTTTTTACTCAGATGGACTTATCGCTTAAGTCACTGTATAATAATTACACACTCCGAGCTGCTTCTCTAACAAGTTGCCATTTCGGGTTGATGAGGAGACAAAAAAAGGGGCCGTTAGTGGTGCGAAGGTTCCTGTGGTTGGTAGTTTTTTTTAAGAGTTTTTTAAGAGTTTTATATGGTCTCCCCATATGAAAAATCTTGTGCTAAATTATCTGCCAATATGCCAACCACAAGATCACATGTGGCCTAGTCCAACACACACATACACACACACACACACACACACACACTGAACACCTCGTGTTCGACTGGCAGTTTCTCTTTTTTCCCAGTGATATATTTAATATTTTTACACCAATTCAGGTTCATACTCTAGACCACCCTTTCTCATAGTATGGTCCGTGAACCACGTGTGGCCTGTGAGGGGCCCCTAGTGGTCCGTCAGCATCTTGGTAAAAATCTTATTTTAAATTAACATTATAGTCCAACTTAAAATTATTTCTCAAAATGTTTAAAAAGACGACTTCAGATATTAACACACTGTGGTAGTATACGGTTGGAGTGAAAACAGACTTCTTGTTTTGAATTCTTTGGTGGGGGGGGGGGGGGGTCAGTAGTCCAAGATTTGTTTTAAGTGGTCCTTGGTCCACAAACGTGTTAACTGTCACAATTCCTCATTTGTTTCTTTGGCAAAATGATAAAAGCAAATACAGAAAGAATCTTAAATTTACATCCACCATGCAATGGTATTACTATTTGTCCTGGATGGCAACCACGCAGGTAAACAGACAATCTATCCCCACCTCTTAATAGTATCCATCTGTCACCTGCAGCAACTTGAAACATGGGTGTCCCCTTGACCTTTCCTAGTTGCTGGAATCCTCAGCACCTGAATGCTGGATTGTGCCCAGAGAAACGCGCCACGGGGCCACATGGGTGTAGCGGACGTTACCTCCCAGTGCAAGTGATGCTCCTCATCCGAGTGTCCCTGAGCAACTATTTGTTGGGAACAAAGTAATTCCAGTGGTACCCAATGATCA
>NC_047116.1:92588717-92697036 GCF_902500255.1 Thalassophryne amazonica | reverse complement strand
TGTCAATCCTTGAATAATTCCTTAATCATTGTTCTGGTGACTGTGAGATGTGCTACTAGATGTGCTACTGAGTGAGCCGTCGCTAGATGAGCTGTCACTAGGGATGTGTGGTGTATCTGTGCTTTGTCTGGGTTGTACTTCCTGCGGTTCTTCTGTCGGTAAATCTACTGAGTTGCTGTCCGAGTCTGATGTCTCCTGTGGCCTGTCTATCTGTCGGCCTGTATCTTTGTCTGTCTGTTGGCCTGCGTCTCCAGTTGTTTCTGAGTCTGCATCTGAGTCTGTCACTGCTCTATCTGGCAGGGATCCACTACTCTCTGAAGCTGTGCGTCGTCTTTGTTCAATCAGTCTCTGTGAGCGCCTTGGCCGGTGTTCGCCTGGCTGCAGGGAGGCGTGGCCTTCCCTCGGTGCTGCTTCTGGCTGCAGGGAGGCGTGGCCGTCCCTCAGTGCTGCTGTAGGGTCTCTGGCTTCTCTTGCTTCCCCCCTTGGCCCGGCGGCTCTGCCAAGACGAGCTTGCCGAGGCCGCAGGGCCGCTGGGCCACCAACCCTACAGCAGTGGTTTAAATGAAACCAAGTGTCCTTACCGTCTACTTTGACTGCTGTACGTGAGGCAAGAATAACTTTAAAAGGACCTTCTCGGCGGGGCCTGTCCCACTTCTTTTTGAACACTTTGACGTAAACTAGATCACCAGGCTGGATGCTCTGATTTTCAAGTGGAATCTCTGCTTCTCTGTCTTCTGTAGCACCTTTGACCTGCAAAAAGATAGTTTTGTGTATTTGGGTTAACTGTCTCAGATAATTATGCCATTCGTCTTGTAGCTGCTCCAGCGATGGTCCTTCGTAGGGTCCTCTCAGGTATGGAATAGGCATCGGCCGACCTGTAAGAGCTTCAAATGGTGTCAAATGGGTTAGTCGGTTAGTTTGTGAGCGCACTGACAATAAAGCAAGCGGCAACGCATCCAGCCAGGTTAGTTTGCCATTGCTGTCTGCTATGATTTTTGCTAGTTTGTTCTTTAAAATGCCATTAGCCCGTTCCACCGCCCCATTTGATTGGGGGTGATAAACACACCCAAATTTCTGTTTGATACCCAATTGTTTGAATGTTTCTTGTGTAACCTTGGCTACAAAAGCCCTACCGTTGTCAGATGAGATAGTATCTGGAATGCCAAATCTTGGAAGGGATGTCTCGGCACAGGAATTTGGCTACCGTTTTATGGTCTTGATTTGCAGAGGCTACTGCCTCAATCCATCGGCTGAACCTGCATATCACTACCAAAACATATCTCATTCGTTTAACTCGGTTTTCAGCTCCCATGTCTATGAAATCCATCATAAGATGTCTGAATGGCCCATCAGGGACCGGAATGTGGGCTAAAGGGGCTGTGAATGATTTCCGGACATTGTACTGTGCACATACCTCACACTCATTCAACAAACGGTCCACTGTAGCTGCCATATATGGTGACCACCAGACAGCTTTTAGTTTGTTCATAATTTGGACTCGCGAACAATGATCGGGTCCGTGGGCCCAAATGATTGCATGTTGTAATAAATTGGTGGGTAACACAAAATGTCCATGACTACTGCACCACAGCTTGTCCGCTGGCCCCTGACTGCGTGTCTCAATAGCGCCTCGTTTAACCCACATTCGTTTTTCTTCTCCACTGGCCCTACTTTGAGCCACTATCAGTGCGTCAAGTGAAACCAGCGGGGCACAATCTTGGATGGTTAACAGGGGAAACATATTTTCCCCTTGTGCTCCTTTGCGAGCTGCGTCATCTGCTAGGTTATTACCTTGAGCTATGATGTTATTATTCTTTTGATGACCTGCACATTTAATGATGGCTACCTCAGACGGTAATTGGAGAGCTTGTAACAGTTGGGAAATCGTTTCTCCATGAGTGACAGGGGTGCCATCTGCTCTCAGGAATCCCCTTTGTTTCCAAATGTTTGCATGTACATGACATACGCCATAAGCGTAGGCTGAGCCTGTGTAGATATTAACACGTTGATCTTTAGCTATCTGGCAAGCCATAGTTAAGGCTTTGATTTCTGCCAGTTGAGCTGAACAAGGCTGATCAATTCCGTGGGACTCCAGTAATTCAAAGGTCTCACCATCCGTGTTTAGTTTAACAATCCCCATACCCGCATGCAATCCTGTGGCATCCCGAAAGCATGAGCCGTCCACGAACAGGGTTAGATCTGCATCTATGGCGTGATTATACAAATGTTCTCTGGCTCTCAAAAATTTCTCTGTCTCTGCCACACAGTTATGTGGAGTACCATCTAATGGTGTGGTCAATTTGGTGGCGGGATTCACCGTGTGACAACGTTGTATTGTTATTTCTGGAGCGGACAACAACTTCATATCCAGTGCGTCTAGCTTGTGTTAAGACAAAATGTTGACTGGTTAGCAGGGCATGTAACTGATGCGACGTGTACAACGTTACTGCATCTCCCATGATTACGGATGATGCTTTTTGAAATGCAAAGGCAGCTGCTGCTAGACCCTGATAGCATGGTGGCAATCCTGTTTCAATGTTGTCAAGCTTTGTACTATAATAGGCCAATGGTTGTTTTCCTTCATTTGTTTCCTGCATTAGTACAGCACAAGCATAACCAGCTTTTTCAGTAACATACAAATGGAAAGGTTTCCCATAATCTGGGTTACCTAACGCGGGAGCAGATTGCATGTCTGTTTTTAGGGCCTCAAAAGCTCCCGTTGCCTCATCTGTCCAGACGAGGAGAGCTGCATTGCTTGTTTGCCCCACTGCTCTAATCATGGCACGCAAAGGTGCAGTTTTTATAGCATAATCACAAATCCACGGCCGACTGTACCCTGCCATCCCAAGGAATGAAAGCATCTGTCCCACTGTTTGGGGTTTGGGAGCCTTGATTATAGCCTCCACTTGGCTTGGGGCTATACATCGCGTGGTCCCACACAACTGTCTTCCCAAGTATTCTACTTGTTGTTTGCAGAACTGCAATTTGTCCTTACTTACTTTATGACCTCCATCTGCCAATGCATGCAATACAATTAATGAATCTTTTTCACACTGTTCTTGAGTCTCTGATGCAATAAGGAGATCATCCATATATTGCACCAATGTACTGGGTATGTCAAGGTGTTGTAAATCTTCAGCCAGGACTTTGTTAAAGATGGCTGGGGACAGGTTCAGTCCCTGAGGTAGCCGTGTATACGTTAGCTGTTGTCCCAGAAATGTGAATGCAAACAAATGTTGTGAATCTGGGTGCACAGGCACACTGAAATAGGTTGAACACAGATCGATTACTGTGTACCATTTTGCTCCAGCAGGGATGCTTGATAGTATAGTATGCGGATCAGGTACTATAGGTGCATCCATTTCTATTATTGCATTGATAGGACGCAGATCATGTACCAGCCGATACTCTTGGTATTGTTTTTAGGGATAGGATAGATAGGAGTATTGCATGGGCTTGCAGTTTTTATTAAAACTCCAGCTGCCATTAGTCCCTTAATTACTGGTTTTATGCCTTCAATAGCCTGAGGTTTTAATGGATACTGCCTTTGGTGAGGCAGTTTTGCTCCCGGTTTTACTTTTATTTTTACTGGTAAGGCTGTTTTTACTAGTCCTACATCTGTTTTGCTTTTGCACCACACCACTGGTGGTATTTGCGCTAACAATTTCTCTTGTTGGGCCGATAACACCATCTGTCCCTCTGGTCTAGGATTGAGCTCCACTTTTTGAGCTATAGCCTCATCATTTACTTTTAAATTAATTCGTATAAACTGCTGGTCTTTCGACAGATGTACTTGTGGACTTTCCATGTTTTGCCATTCTTCAACTTCTGAGGCTATCTTTACCATTGGACCTAGGTCATGGGATTCGTACTTTTCTGAGACTAAAAGGGTCACATGAGGCATTCAGCACTTGATACCATTGTTGTTCAGCTGAAGTTAGCTTGACAAAAGCTGCGGCCCCTTGGGGGCCTAAATAAATTTCTGTGGTGGTTATGTGAAACAGCCGTTGATTCATCAATGCATCCCAGCAGCATGCATAGTCAGCCTGTTCTTGTTTGGCATCGAACATCAGGGTGACATGTAAAGGTAAACTAGGTGTATATACTGCTGCATAGTGTTGTTCTGCCCAGGGCTTCCATTTTTCCCCATTCCAGTTGGAGATTTGAATTTTCTGGTTTTAACTTCAGCCAGTATACCATGGGTTGCACAGGTCGGACCTTGTTTTCCATGTCCATAAGCACCATAATGTTGGTGAGTGCTTCGTCAGGAAAGTGTATTTGCAGTCCTTGATGGGTACACACTATCTGGGTTTGTAGCTTACATAAAATGTCTCTTCCCAGCAAATTCACAGGTGTATTTTGTGAGTATAACAGGGGTGCTTCAATTGTTTTCCTGCAATCGTTACAGGAAGTGGGCGTGTAAAAGGTATTATTTGAGTTTTCCCAGAGAAGCCGATGGTCTTAATTACAGACCCAGAGAGGGGGAGATGAGCGCCCATTTTCCCTATGCAAGAGTATGTTGCCCCTGTATCCACCATGAAAGGGAAATCTCTTTTGTATATTAACGGTGACGGTTGGCTCTTCCTTAGGTATCATAGAAATAGCCAATGCCACCGCTTCCCCCTCTGTCTTCTCTAGGCCCCCCTATTGCCAATAGGCAGAGGGTCCAACCCAAGGTCGGGCTGGACAATTTCTCATTCGATGTCCAGGTTGTCCACAGCTCCAACACTCATTAGAGGGTTGATCCCCTATTGGGGGTGTTGGTCCCATAGGCGGTCCCGCTTGACTGTTCCTGGGAGCTGAGTTTTGGAATCTGCTTCCAAATGAAGGTTGGCGAGATCCTCTTCGCCACCCTCCTCTTTGACCTTGAAAGTTCCGTGACTCTCCTCTCCACCCATGACTGTAGGTGTGTCCATTCCCGGGTGTGCCAGTGCTATGGTAGTGATAGTGATGCTCCACTGGTGCTGAGACTTCTCCTGCAGGAGTGCTCCCTGCTGCTCCTTGGGGGCTTTGTGTGGCTGTTACCACAGGTGCCTGTATGGTGGCAGCAGTGTTTGCTGTAGGGCCCATGCTTGCTGGCTCAGAAGGAACAGGGGTCATCATTGGTGCCTGGGTCTTTGTTTTTTCTTTCTTGCCTTTGGTTAGTTCTCCCAATTGCATCTGCACCAATTTTTTCGTCAGGGATTTTGCTGCATCTTCTTCTTTTTGTTTTTCTTTCTTGTAGATTTCAAGATGGTGACAAATATGCTCAGAGTATAAAGCCCAATTCATTTTCGATAGTCCCACGACTCCATCTAGGGCTTTCTGAACCTCATCTGGTAGAGCCTTTTTTACAGTTATTTTAAACAGGATTTCAGTTGCTGGAGAATGGTTCCATGCATTTCTTGTTTCCTCCGCCAATCTCTTCTGGAATCGGTGCAGGAACTTCTTTGGGCACTCTTCAGGTGTCCACTCCTCATCATCCAATTTAGAGGGATCCAAGACCTCAGGGTACTTTCTTCTCAGTCCTTCCCACATGGAGTTTCTATAGCGATTAAAGGGGACTTCATCATGTTGATTAGTGCCCATCATCTGCGTTAGTCCAACCTTTTCTGCTAATTCTTCAGTGTCATGTTTTCCCATTACATGCATTAGCAAGGCTTTTATGTCACCTAAAGACAAGGTTACCCCTGCAGTGCCTTCTTCTAAGGCAGTTATCCATCTCCCAGCTCCTTGGGTGATGTCTGGCAGCCTGTTGGCCAGCCCCACCATGTCTGTCCAGCTCCATGGGGTATACACATGATGACCATTTCTAACCACCAGTGGGCATATGAGGTCTTCGTCCTCCTCTTCTTCTGTGGGGGCTCCATACTGTCTTCCAGATCGAGTGCAACTGACTGGTTCCAGGCGGTCCATCCAGTTGGTTATATCCTGTTCTAAAGCCGTTATGTTTTTTGCTACACATTGTTGTCTTTGCCTGAGTCGGGCTTCTTTTGCACTCTCAATGACATCACCAGAAATCTTCCGGGTGGGTGGCTCTATAATGTGATTCCCTCGATTGAGCGTTGATTGTTGTAATGTTCTTCTTTCCTCGGCGTCCCTATGTCTTTGTATTCTTTCCTCCGCTAGCCGAAGTTGCTCAGCTAGTTCTTCATTACCTTTTCTGGCTAGATCCAGTGTGCCACAGAAGCTCTTGTGCCACTCTTTGGAGCCTCTATAGCCTGAGAAGGTCCAGTCGGCTGACTTATGGTGGGAGGGGACGGTTTTCAGTGGACCTCGGGGCGCAGGTGGAGACTTCAGGTCTTTCTCTCTATCTTCGTCTACTTCAGTGTTACTGTTATATGTGGCTCCCCCTACTGGTCGTGATGGGAAACCACTTACTTCTGGACTTGGAGACCTTGTATGATCCATTTGACAGATCGAGGACCTGTCTCCTTGTGGCTCTCGAGCTTTTAGTGTCAGTGTGAATTTGCCCTCCACATCCATGCCTTGGTCCTCTTCACGAGTTCCTAATACAAACTGTCCAGCTGTCCTTCCCATATCATGACATTTGTATGGGGGTGGCTCTGCTTCCCAGCTCGGCGCACTGGCTTTAGTCTCTTTGGATCTTTCCTCTGTCATTTTTTCTCTTTTCTGCTGTAGCCTCTGTGCTTCCTGCTTGAACAAGGCCAAAACTTCTTTTTCTTCAGTGCGTTTTTTGTTGTTATTTACGTTCTTCTGCTGATCTTTAATTTCTTTTTTCTGTATTTCTACCGCAACTGCTTCACACATCACCGGATCAAATGATCCCTCCAAAGGCCATTGCCTGCCCCCATGTGACCTTTTGTGCCACTTTCTCATACATTGGTTGGCCTTAGTGCGTTTTCCTGGATATTTTCTTAGTACTAAGTCTAGCAGGGTACTTTCCCGACCTTGACCTTGAGAGTTACCCATGTAACCCTGACAAACGCTATGTGAGATGTTTCTATGGTGCTCTGGTAGTCCCTCAGGGGCTGTCCTGATCCAGACCAATAACTTGCCGGCTGTAACACCTGTTTTGTATTTT
Source organism: Thalassophryne amazonica (assembly GCF_902500255.1). NCBI lineage: Eukaryota > Metazoa > Chordata > Actinopteri > Batrachoidiformes > Batrachoididae > Thalassophryne > Thalassophryne amazonica. The sequence continues at coordinate 92,690,012 of NC_047116.1, read as the reverse complement.
AAACCCTTAAAAGGATTAAATTTCCAACTGTTATGCCCGTCTTCTTTTTCTTTAACTAAATATGAAAATTTACCTGTTTCCCACCGAACCTTCCTAGGGACCACAGTCAGAGTCAACCTAGGAAACAGTTCTTCACCTGGATTGGTTGGCAGTGTTATTAAATGATTTAATGGTATGCTAATTTCTTTATTAGGATCAGCACAAAGCAGCTCCAGCCACGGGGTTAAACCCTGATGCCACAGACGTCTTATCAGCAGCTCCCAATTAATTAGAGGGAATTGTTCTTTCTTTTGCTTCATATTGATTACCTTAGTAATCTGCCATCATTTCTGATTGATCTCTTGTTCGTCCTGCCAATGTTCTGCTCCTACACTGTCAAAATAGGTCCTTTCCAGCCAAAAATGTGTCCTGATTCCCTGGGTTTCGATGTCTCCGTCAGTCAAGTAATGTTCTGGGAGTATTATTTCATCATCACTTAAGTCTCCCATCAATGACTGTCCCAAGCATTGATCAGTCGGTCAGCTTTTTCACTATAATCTAAGCTTTAACTCTTTTGATTTATAACCAACTTTATTTCTTTAATCCTCTTACAACCCTAACACTTCCTAATGTCTTTGCTCCCGACTTTCTATTTTCCTTCTAATTTCTCACTTTCCGCTTCCCTTGTCTTTTTCTGCTATGTTTGTTTATTAGTTTTCTTTCTTTGAAATATCTACCTTCTCTGTATTTACATAGCAGTCTCTTCTCCTGTCTTTTTTCCCCACTGTCTGTTTCTCACTTTTCCTCTTTGCCTGTCATGCACCTCCCAAGTCCTTCTGTTGGGTCTAAACATCTCCTCCTCCTTGTACTCTTCATATTAATCTTGTATGTCAGCCAGCCTGCAAGCCCTCACAGCTTGCCTGTAACTCCCCGCTTACTCTCCGCTCTCCCACTCAACAATCTTCAAAAGCTTTATACACAAAAATGATTAAAAACAAATTTCTATATATCTCTATCTAGACTTCTGCCACTTCTTCACTCCGTGGCCCCAAAGAACCCCGTTTTTTTAATCACTTAACATCAATGTGTTCTGTTTGAGTATGTATCTCTTCTTCAACTCGTATATTATTTTTAACAAGCTCCTCTTTGAGCGTGCAATATTTCATTTACTTCTACGCCTTACTGCGCCTCGCGTGCGTATCCTGTGCTTAATATATTATTTTTAACAAGCTCCTCTCTGAGCATACAATATTTCATTTATTTCTACGCCTTACCGCGCCACGCGTGCGTATCCTGTGCTTTTCTGCACTTCTCACTTGTATATGTTTCCTACGCTTCTCCAAGCATACATTATATCTACTTTTTTCACTTACTGAGCTCCTCGTGAGCTTAATGTGCCTTTGCACTGAAAATACTCTCTTTTTCCAACTTTTCTTATAAAAAAAACTCATATTACTGTGTACTTAATTACTTATTCTTCTCCCACGCCCCACAAGCGTGTATTTGGTGCCTTACTGCACTATTTTCTGCTTCATTAATTCTCATGTATTCTGCACTAACTCTTCATTTTTTTTATATAGTTTTTCTCTTTTCTTAAATGACGTCCTTTATTGAGCTCTTTTTACTTACTGTCAGCTGTGCTTCTTTGCACTTTTCTCTTTAAATCTCTTTATCACGTACGGTATTTCTACTGCGCCCCCTCAGGCGCTTATCTTGTGCTTCCTCTGCACTTATTCTCTGTTAAACTCTTTTTTCTCACTTATTTTACTTCAGTCTCTTTTTTCTTTAAATAACCTTGTATTACCTTGTACCTATTTGTCAGTATACTCCCCCAAATTAACCCCTACAGCGCATGTTATCAGCCGGCACGTTAGTAACGAATTTCAACACCACTTATTCCCCAAGCATCCAGGTTAGTTCTCCACACACTCTTTTCCGCACCAGAGTTCATGAACATTCCTGACCTTTCACTCACACAGACATTCTTTTTCCCGGGAACACACACACCTTCTGAGCATTTTATCTACAAGGCCTGATAATTTTTCAATCTTATCTTTTTAGTCTCTTGTCAATTTTCTTAGTCCAGGTTCTTTTGGGTAAGAGGCAATTAAAAATATCACCTGTCAACTTGGGCGGAAATCCCGACTCACTCCTCCAGATCGTGCAGAAGTTATAAAAGGTTTCTGCTTACCTTTTAGTCGTGATCACTGTTATTTACGGTCTGGAGGGATGAGCTGGACCGTCCCAGGCTGCCGGAATGCCCCTGGACCCTCCTGAAGCTGGCTCGCCAAGTTCTGTCGTGGTCCTCTTTTTGGTCGTCTCAGGATGTCTTCGTTAGATAACACAAACTAATTGCAAGTGATTTGCTAGAAAAGGACACAACACTTTGGAATAATTCAACCTTAAGCAAGATAAAATGCACAGAGTTTTTAAGTTTATTTAAGCCTTTGACACAGAGCTTATACAAACTGAGTCCTCTAGAGAGACTGAATATGTGACGACCGCGCTCATCTATTTATTGGAGACCCGCGGGCATCGCTCCTCCTTCGACTTTTTTATTTATTTTATTCCCAAGACATGGTTTTCTATTGGAAGCATCCTCTAGTGAACCCTAAGCAGGTGTTAGGCCATTATTTCAATGTGACAAACGCTCCCATTAAAACTTGAAGGATTTACAACTGATATCTTTAAAAAAAAAAACCTTCTGCCACAGGTGCAGCTGGCCTGAGGCCCACTGCACCTGGCCTGCGGGAAAGCACCTAAGGGGCCTTGGAAAGTACCTGACAGACCGAATGACTAATAGAGCCCTTTTTTGGGTTGAACACCTGCTAGTTCAGCCAGAGGACATATAGTTCAGATCAGGACACTTGATAGTTCATCATAGTTCAAATAAGGACCTAAAAATTCTTCTACATAATGTTAACGTGAGACTGGCAGTGTGGGCTGGGATGTGGACATCAGCAGGTGTCTGCTGAAAGATTCTCAATTGGAAGACAAGGATATCACCATGTAGTGGCAATCCCTCTGTGGTGAGGAAGATCATCTCTTGATGGATTCCCAAAGGGATATCTACATCCAGGACCAATCTAGAGACACCTGTGCGTAGGTTTGTTTAAGGTAGAAATGTAGTTGCACACCGACAAACACATGGCCCTTGATGGATCCTTAGCCTGGTCCAACGGCTAGGAAATCCCAGAAGATCAGGGTCTGAGGACCTGCTGCAGCCTTCACAGCCGATGGGTGACAAGCCATCACCTTCTCCACCTGGTCTGCCATTGAGGACTTCTGGTTTCACCAGAGGCCAGTAAACCATCTTGCATTCATGTTTCCTGTTGGGCTTTTATGGTAAACTGTAGCGACCACGGGGCACACAGTGTTTCCTTCATATTACACTTAAACATGCAATCTCTTAGTTGATCCGTTATCCAGGTGTCATGATGCGGATGAAAGGTTGGTTGGACTTTGAGACCACTGTGACTCCTGGCTTTAAAAAATGGGCATAGAGGGGATTTGTGTTATCAGGCTGAACTCCACTGAGTGGGTGGAGATGCTGTTCTCCTGGCCCTGGAAGCAGTCTTTGTTTCATTCTAGGGAAACAGGTATACCTATAAAGTAGAAGAAACCACTGGGTTTTAAAAAAGAACTTAAAAAGTATTATTTTAAGCAAATGTCTGAAGCATTGTAATGTATTATGAGTTTTCATTATGTTTTATAGGCCTTAATGGAAATGTGTTGTGTTATTGTACTGAAATGTGTATTTGTGAATTGTAATTAAAATTTGAATGGACCCCAGGAAGAGTAGCTGATGCAGTTACACTGCAGATGCTAATGGGGATTCAAATAAATAAACCACTTCTTGTGCCTTCCTTGGAAACCGGTTTTCGTAGGGATTGCACCAACTACAGCTGCTCTCTGTGCCAGGAAAGGTACTTAGAAGGATACTTCTCAACAGGGAATTGTGCTGCATTCATAACCCTCAGATATTTGGACATTATGAAAATTGTCTTGAACAATACATTGGACCAGAATTTTCACTTAGAAACTCAACCCAAGGTACCTGAGTTAACATTATAGCCATGCTGGCCCCCTTTGTGACTAGTGAGACAATGATATTAATGTTGAAAATGCATCTGAAAATGAACGTTTAAAAAGTAATTTTTTGCTATGTGTAATATATTCACACTGTATGTACTATTACTTGTTACCAGCACCACAGATCTACTGGGATTTTCACGCACAACCTTCTTGAGGATTTACGGAGAATGGTCTGAAAAAGAGAAGATATCCAGTGAGCAGCAGCTGTGTGGACAAAAATGCCTGTTTGTTGTCAGAGGACAAATGAGAATGGGCAGACTCCCTGAATGGGTGACTATGTGATGCCATCTTGTCATTATGGACCAAAGTCTCTGAGGAATGTTTGTAACACCTTGTTGACTCTATGCCATGAATAATTAAGGCAGTCCAACCCAGTACTAGCAAGGTGTACCTAATAAAGTGGCCGGTGAATATGTGTGTATCTACAGTGCATCCCTCAAAATATTACTCACATCACCCAATAATGACAACATAAAAAAGTCTTTGAAATTGTTGGAAATGTATTAAAAAATAAACTAAGAAATCACATGTGCATAAGTATTGACACCCTGTGCTCAATATTTTGTTGATGCACCTTTGGCAGCAATTACAGTCTCAAGTCATCTTGAATATGATGCCACAAGCTTGGTGTCCCTATCTTTGGGCGGTTTGGTCCATTCCTCTTTGCAGCACCTCTCAAGCTCCATCAGGTTGGATGGGGAGCGTCGGTGCACAGCCATTTTCAGATCTCTCCAGAGATGTTCAGTCAGATTCAGGTCTGGACTCTGGCTGGGCCACTCAAGAACATTCACAGAGTTGTCCTGAAGCCACTTTTGATATCTTGGCTGTGTGCTTAGGGTCATTGTCCTGCTGAAAGATGAACCGTCGCCCCAGTCTGAGGTCAAGAGCGCTCTGGAGCAGGTTTTCATCCAGGATGTCTCTGTACATTGCTGCATTAATCTTTCCCTCAATCCTGACTAGTCTCCCAGTTCCTGCTGCTGAAAAACATCCCTACAGCATGATGCTGCACCACCATGCTTCACTGTAGGGATGGTACCTAGTTTCCTCCAAACATGATGCCAAAGAGTCAATCTTTGTCTTATCAGACCAGAGAATTTTGTTTCTCCTGGTCTGACAGTCCTTCAGGTGCCTTTTGTCAAACTCCAGGTGGGCTGCCATGTGCCTTTTACTGAGGAGTGGCTTCCGTCTGGCCACTCTACCATACAGGCCTGACTGGTGGATTACTGCAGAGATTATTGTCCTTCTGGAAGGTTCTCCTGTCTCCACAGAGGAATGCTGGAACTCTGACCAAGTGACCAGTGTTCTCGGTCACTTCCCTGCCGTCCCAGTATAAATCTTAATCTGTCTGAAGCATGAGACACTCTCTCGTCTGGCCTCGTTGGGGGTCAGAGACCCATGTTGGCCCAGTGTTTCTTGTACTTTCAGTACGTTGCTCATTGACTGCTGCCATTAGTGGGTTTTTCGCAGATCATTGACAGATGTGTTGTACACAAAGTTGTGTCTTAGTTTTTTTTTGTTTAACCGTTTTAGTTTATGTCGCCACAGTTTGCTTTTCTGAATGACCGACATAGATTAGTGCCACCTACTGCCATGGAGATAATGCACATCATAAAACATACGTTAGACATGTTGCACTTTTTGCTGCTAGTTGTACGCACGTTCAAACAAGTGAAACCTCATCAATATCCTAATAATGGAATAACATTTTGTACACTGTTAGCATTAAAGTTAGCTCACTCTAAAAGGAAACACTGACGTGGTTTCACAGTAAACACAAGTTTGATCACTGTAATTTTTTTTTTTTATTATTGTGAAGCACATTTCCATCCATCAATCTCAGCAGCACAACATGTTAATATTAAAAGTGAATCCTGTTAAGTACACACTCATTGGTCAGTTCCAGGCCAAACCTCACCTTGTAAAAATCAACAATTATTGGCTTAAATCGACTGAATCTATTATAATACATTCAGTGGATTTAGTGTAACTAATGGCACACTAGTTATCAAAAATAACTAGTCCCTGTGCAATAAATAGCTTCTCCTATAATACAAAGTGTTTATCATAAGGTTATTCAATTCGTCAAAACTGTTGATTTGTTCTCTGTAATAAGTCAGATGCTGCTTGTGTCGTCCTCTCCTCCTCTTACCTCGTGGCTGGAGCAGTGTACTGGTTTTATTTGTTCCTTAAAGCAAAATGTTTAATCCAAATATAAGGTTGTGGTTGAACAAACTTATATAAATTAAGGACACCAGATCTCCCAAATCAAAAATATGAAATGAATAAAAAGAAAATACAAAAGCCTCCTTCAGAACGTGTTGTTCCGTACAGACCCAGTGCGATGATGAGGTGTTCAGTGACTCGGCTAATGCCGGTTAAGTGTTGTCGTGCATCACGTTGCAGGCGGAGGAGCGGTCCTCGTCCTCTGCCGTCTCGGTCGCCCTTGTGGCTCGTCAAACTAAAAACGCCCTTCGTACAGTCTGGATGGAAGCGATCTGAATGCTACCTGTCACACGTCACCTTCGCTGTCTTTCCCTCCACAAACTTTATGTTGCACTCTGTTATCTAGTTGCTGATTTGTAAGTCTGACCCAGTGTTTCATTTGCTTAGAAACTCTGAGACCCATCAGGATCTACATTTAGCTACTAAACATCCATCTGGAGCAGAAAACATTCTTAAAACTCTTTTGTTTGTTGAGCGCCCCCACCCATGGCCCCAAAGCACTGCTAATTGTCTAATACACAAACGTAACATTTTCAATGGCGGATCGTCTGAAGAGAACTCAACAAAAAAATCTAAAATTTACAAATCCCAACAGGAACAAGACGTGCTGAAGTGATCCGGCGTTCTTTGTTGGCTTAATAATTTGAAGTTAATGTAGTGGAACTATAAATTGGAAGTTATCCCCATGATTGCAACGGCTGACTCTCACGGCCCCCCGCTAAGTCAGCAGTTCCAAAAGACAATGCTACTTGATTGCGATGTAAATCTTAAACTGACCCATTTCATTTGATGACAGTCAATTTTCGAGTTAAACACGGAAACACTGTAAAACATTTTAACCACAGCCCCTCGCTTCATAAACACAGCAAATTATAGATTAGCCACAGACGTCTGTTGAAAGAACGGTTCCCACGGGTCTGTCAGATGCCCTTGAGAAACAGACCGTGGTCATTTCTACCCAAACACACACAATTTTCCTGCCAAACAAATGTATTAAGCTGGTGCCTGTAGTAATTTTACAGTTCGGTAAAGTTAATAATAATAATAATAATAAAAAACCTCATATAAACCTCCTGTGTAGCAACTTCCAAGGTGAATCAACATCGTGATTAGCTTGTCTCCGCATACGTCAGTGTTGTCAACTTCCAATGATGCACGAAGGCTGAAGGACAAATATATAAACATCCATCTTTTGCCAGCACTAAGTGAATGTCCGATATCTTGTTTTTTGACGTGTTATATACAGTAACTCAAAGGCAGTGAAGGCGAGCCTCCAGCCACATCAGTCATCAGTGACACGAAGTGGGCCGAGCCGGAGGGAGATTAACTAAAGAATAATTTGGTTTTTGAAGCTGCAGTTCAGGTCTTTGTACGGGAGGACGATGGAGTTGAGTATTATCACCTCTGGAGGGATGGTCACGTTACACCCTGAGGGGACATAAAAAGACAGAAGATGAACACAATCAGTTACCACTTTAACACAAATGAGCAAAAAGCAAGTCCATTCAGTTTCTCACTTGTTTCAATCGGGGGTCGAGACAAGGTTAAAAATGGATTCTGATGCCTCAACACTTGAATCTACTTTCAGTGACTGCACAACCAACCGATTCTGAATTAATTCTACTGTGAAATGTAAAACTAAAGAGTTTTTTTTTTTGCTTTATTGAAGTTGTTTTGAAACACTGACCAACTGACTGTCACTACGGCGTCACACAATCTGTTTACATGCTCATTATCATCATTAGTTTAATGGCAGTATTTCTGATGTTTTTTAGAGACACTGGAAAAGAAAAGTAAGCATCCAGAGCTGATGTGCACAGACAAGGAGACAGAGATGTGTTTTATAGTTTGTGGACAAATGTGACTGCAGGTATTTGAGTATTTGAATAATGTTGGGACTGTGACCACAGGAGCCCATTCTCTACACCACTGGTTCCAAAAATGTTTTTTGCAGGACAGACACTTGGTCGTGAGAATATTTACAAGCTCCCCAACACACATCTTAAAACTCCACTGGAATTTATTGTTAACATTGTGATTTTTTTTTTATTACTTTCTCCTAAACCTGTCCATGTTCTGCTATTTCGTTACGTTGCCAGAAACAGTTGATGGTTTCCAGCCCAAAAACTGTAAAAACAACAACAAAAAACAGCACAATAAACTATGTGACTACAAAAATACTAGCTTCTTATACACACACACACACATATATATATATACATATATATATATATATATATATATATATACACACACACACACACACATATATGTGTGCAATAGCCAATCACAGATTAGCCTTTCTGTCCATCATTTACCTGTATTTTGGCATGCTTGGCACCAGAAAGTTATGTTGGATCCAAAGGGATCCAAAAAGGCTAGGACCAAAAGTTATATTGGATCGGTTCCCACTGACGAATAGCATTAGAGCTTACTGCTAACAGCTAGCCAATCAGAGCGCAGCATACGAAGGTAAGGAACTAGCTGACAGACGCTGCTTGAAAAAATGGCAACAAACATGTCAACAACTGCAGAAAATCATCTGCCAGCGAGGTTTGCTGAGTTCACAGAGGTGGAAACATTAAACTCCAAGGATGCCAAAAACACTAAGAAGGTATTCTGAATCAATCATATGCTGTTCGCAACAAAATAAATTGATCTAATTTACTTGATTCTTTGTTGTTTGCTTAATTTGGAAGGGGGGCGGAGAACATAATTGATGGATGGCAAGTCGTCCAACATAGAGAAATATTGGATGAAGAAAAGTTATATTGGACTACGCCTTGTCCAATATAACTTTTCTTCATCCAATATTTCTCTATGTTGGACTCCTTACCACACATTATAATATATATATATATATATATATATATATATATATATATATATACACACACACACACACACACACACACACACATATATGTGTGCAATAGCCAATCACAGATTAGCCTTTCTGTCCATCATTTACCTGTATTTTGGCATGCTTGGCACCAGAAAGTTATGTTGGATCCAAAGGGATCCAAAAAGGCTAGGACCAAAAGTTATATTGGATCGGTTCCCACTGACCAATAGCATTAGAGCTTACTGCTAACAGCTAGCCAATCAGAGCGCAGCATACGAAGGTAAGGAACTAGCTGACAGACGCTGCTTGAAAAAATGGCAACATGTCAACAACTGCAGAAAATCATCTGCCAGCGAGGTTTGCTGAGTTCACAGAGGTGGAAACATTGAACTCCAAGGATGCCAAAAACACTAAGAAGGTATTCTGAATCAATCACATGCTGTTCGCAACAAAATAAATTGATCTAATTTACTTGATTCTTTGTTGTTTGCTTAATTTGGAAGGGGGGCGGAGAACATAATTGATGGATGGCAAGTCGTCCAACATAGAGAAATATTGGATGAAGAAAAGTTATATTGGACTACGCCTTGTCCAATATAACTTTTCTTCATCCAATATTTCTCTATGTTGGACTCCTTACCACACATTATAATATATATATATATATATATATATATAATTTTAATTAAACATGAAGTGCATTTGCCCACTTACCGAGAATAGTAATGGAGGGCGTCAGTTTCCCATCTCTGAAGAGACTCTCGCTGTCAATCTTTGAATATGGGTCATTGGGGTTTGGGTCACTTGGCGTTCCTTCCACCCTTGCCCACTTGCCAATGGTACTATCCCATCCCACGACACTGTTCAGAACACAACTGCGATCCTGTGAGGGTAAAACATCGCCACATATTGTGATTGTTTTATTGACTTATATTATGACGTATGAATAAGTAGGTAACACGACTAAATGTGAATATTCACACCTTTAAATTAAACTTCTTTCAAAGTAAAGCTCTCATGCCAAATTGTCCTTGTAGCAAACTGTCCTTGTAGACCAGAAGTACTGAAATTCAATAAATTACCCAGAGCCAAAACTTGTTTCAGAAGCACAAAGTCATCATTGGAGATACATGACTGCATTATGTTAGCCTCCAAACGGTTACTGTAGACACTGTAGGAAAATGCACAGATACCAAGATCTTAAATCTTTATATATATATATATATATATATATATATATATATATATATATATATATAAATTAGTAAAAGTTCTATTTTTGTCAAGTATTTTAGAAAGTATTTTATTCTGGGATCATTACATACATATAAACTAAAATGTTTCAAGCATTTTTTTAATGTTTGATAATTATGGCCCACAACTCAAAAATGTGCATCTTAAAATAAGAGTATTTTGCAAGAGCAATCCAAAAAAATCATTTATAATATAGAAATATCCAAGTTCTGAAAAGCCTGTTTATTTGCACGCTCAGCACTTTGTTTGGGCTACTTCTCAATGGATTCCTGCATCAGTGCAGTGTGGCAGGGAGGTGATCAGTCTGTGGCACCACTGAGGCGTTCTGGAAGCTTACGTTGCTTTGACGGCAGCTTTTAGCTCATCTGTATTCTTGGGTCTTGATGTCCATCTTCCTCTTGACAATAACCATACATAGTCCAAGAAGTATTTTCTATGGGACCAACGAAGTACAGTAATACCATGGTCAGCAAAGCAGTACCTTGTTTTTATTTTTTGGAGCTGTCGCCCACAATTATCCAAATTAAACAAATGCTTGAATTTTTTTTGTTGTTGTTGTTTATATGTAATGAGTTAAGAATATATAATTTCACTTTCTGAAATATCTGACAAAAAATCTTGAATTTTTTCATGATTTTCAATTTTTTTCAGATGCACCTATATGGTGCAAAAGAAAATAAATGACTCACTGTCAAAAGTGCTAATAATGTTGCCAGTAAAATGTTGATGTCCCTGGTAGACAGTATGTAGATAGCTGTTTTCATCAATATTAGTTTTGATCTAAGCTACACTCCAAACTTGATATATTCTGTTGTGAGTGATAACACTGTTCTTTAAGTATATGACTTAAGCTCATATGTTTGCTCTTGGTTTGGCTGTCTGGTCAGGGTGATGTGTGCTGGATTCCTCTTTCAATAAGCCGAAAATGTGAAATAAGACTGTGGAATTGTTTTCTGAGTAATGAAGAGAACAGGATCAATAAGAAGGTTTTTCTTTGAGATAAATCACACAATTCACCATGGGCTATCAGTACTCCTGCTGCTACTTTTGAGGAAGCTGGGTCACTACACATGTACAGGAAAAACGTATCTTGTGGCATGAGGACAATCAAAGCAAAGTTTAATCAAATCTGGAAAGTAAAATGGTTCAATAATATTTTATTAAAACCCAAAATTAGAAACTTGTCAAGGAGTAGAGAGCTGCATTGGGATTGGGTCCCACCAGGTCCCACGGGACCCAACGCAAATGTGGTGGGAGCATGCGATCAGAACTTCGCTGCAGGCGGGAGTGGGCAGTACGGAAGTGACATGATGACTCGGTCAACAAAAGAGAATAGCGTAAAGTATGTGGTGTCCACATGCTACTTTCATCTGAAATAATTTAACAGGACCAGAGGACATTAACAGGAGCGGCATGCAGACTGAACTGTCACATGAAACTGTCTTTAAGCTAAAAGAAAACAACCAAATGTAGCGCTATTCCTGAGCAGTGCGTTAAAAGACATAAGTCAGAGTTCTTTAGTTGCACAGCTGAGAAGAGAAATCCTTCCCCTGGCCCTTAAAGTTGGTAGATTAAAAAAAAATAATTCCCAAAGATAAAAGATTGTGTGAATTAGAAGAAGTTGAGAATTAATTTTTCTTCTATACTATTGTGGTTATGATGACATAATACCATCAATGAATGAGACTTGGGGAAAAAACCATCAAGATATTCTTTTTGTTTAGTATTAGTTGTAGTTGGTACTCCTGTTTTTGGTCTGTTTATTTAAATAATTGTGTCTCATAAACCTGTTTGAGCCGGGCACATTACTTGTGCGTGACATGATAATAAAATCAATCGATCGTAATGTGCATTTTGGAGAGTGGAGTAATAAAAACTACCGACAGAGCTGTGCTTTGTGCTGTTTTCATTAATAACTATCAAACTGTGTGGCAATGAGCTCTGGTTACTCCTGTGCAGCCACATTGCGAAAATTCTTTCCCTTTGCACAGCTTCACATGCTGGCATAGATAGGGACTCACCTGTAGCGTGGCACCATGGAGGATGATGGACTCTCGAACTCTCACTCCAGCACCTATGGTTACTCCCATGCTAACTGAGACATTGGGACCCAACTACACAGAAAATAAAGAAACCTCACGTATCCACTGCTGCATATTTTTCAACACAGTTCTAATTATTATTTTAGTCAAAGTTCCAACAGGATGAGGACACTTACTGAAGCAGTGGGGTCAATACTGGCTGTAGGATGAATGTAGACATTACCTACGGGGACGAGAACAAGTGTGAATTCACGCGTTATGAGTATGAGACAGAAACAGAAGTTGACAACGGTTTGGGAGCTTTACCAATGATTCTGGGACCGCCCTCTTTATTTGTGGCCAGTCTTTCAGGATGACTGTTGTGATACTGGTTGAGGTACAACCGACTGGCATAAATTGCAGACCTGTTCAGGGGAGAAAAGAACAAATATTTATATATAGAAATACTACCAAATATTTGTTGGAAGCCACATTATGTGTGCAGATTCGTTCTTTTTGAAATGTTTTGGAATTTTGTTTTTTTTTTTTATATCAAAAACCTAACTGACCTGGTTCAGTTAATATTGTATAAGAAAGAAGTTGGAATGTAATGTTTACTAATCATTGATTATGACCCTCAAATCTTTTTTTTTGGGGGGGTGGGGGGGGTGGGGAGTGACTAACTGTGGGCAGTGCAGCGGCTTTGTGGTTAGCATGGTTGCCTCTCAACAAGAACATCCTGGTCCTTTCTGTGTGGAGTTTGTATGTTCTCCCCATGTTTGGGTGGGTTCCCTGCAGGTTTGGTGAATTGTGAGTGTGATGAAGTTTGTCTGTTTATATATGTTGGCCCCATAACAGACGGGCGGCCTCTCCAGGGTGGACTCCCCCTCTCACCCAATGACCGCAGCCATGGACTTGAGTGCCCCCCTTCTCTTGTGACCTTCAAATGGAGTAAGAAGGATTAGAAAATGGATGGATTTGGACTTCAACTGTGTCATATCACTTAGAGCGCCACAAAGGGGTAAAGATAATGTTTTGTTGGAGTGTAAGAACTCTTAGATGAAATGAATTGGACATATGTATACACACAGAATGAATCAAAAGGCAAACTCAACGCACTGATAATGTCAGTTTCCCTGGTGATTAAGTTTTCACTTCTTCAGCAGCGTGTTTTGTGTCTTGCCCTTTCTAGAACATGTCCATCTGTGTCAGAATAATCACGTTACTGTACGTTACCCAGAGGCTCAGACACTCAAGGGCACCTCAAATGATAAGCATTGTAGTGATACCAGCTGTTTTTCTAGTGTTACAGGCAGAGCTCATCCCTTCAAGACTGTGAACATTGTTCTCTCAGTAGTGTAGTTACTTCCGGAGGTATGGGTATTTTTTACTGTTTGTAGCATGCTCTGCCCACAGACATCGCTCGTTATTCAGATGAAGGCAAGCCAAGTATGTTCTCCTCATTCTCCATGATTACAATAGCTTGTCTTCAAGATCAGACTGTTTTGCCAAAGTTTGCATGCAATCAGACTGAAGGATTTGCAGACATGGAAACAACTGGTGACTCAAATGGAATGTGGGAGTTCTACCACAACCAGACCCTGAAAGTTTCCTGGGACTGTACTGGAATCACCAATGTCCACTGGAGGAGGTTTTTCCATATCTGAGGCTACTCTAAATATCATCCAGAGAGCTCGTACTGCTCTGATTGTGAGCGCTTGCAGGGACCTGAGGACGTAGGCTTTGACAGTCCTGAAGGCAGACAAGGAGGCGATTTTCTCTGAAGTACTGTCCTATTGGGCAATCTACGTGGAGTAGCTTCACACGGCTGATTCTCCTCCCAGGATGTTAAACGTCCCCAATGCAAGGGTTGTGGTGGCTGATCCTCCAGTCAGTGGTGAACCACCTAATGTCTATCAGATCACAAAGGCAGTGAAACAGCAGAGGGCAGGGAAGGTTCCTCTGATCTGCACTGTTGAAATTGAACTCATTCAGGCATGTGGAGATGATGTATTTCTGTAATTTGCACCACATTTTACCAGAATTGAGCAACTTTAATTTTCAAACCCTGTACAAACTGTAATTGACCTTTGTCACCATTTTTGCTGTTTTTACCCCATAACGCCATAACATTCAGTCATAGACAGCCCAAATTATACCTTTTTGGAATCTTTATGCTCAGACAAATAATGTGGTGTAGTTTTCACTATGACTGGAGCATCTTTTAATTTTGACCCCTATGTAATTCTTCAATTGACCCCTACCTGGCTGTCCGGTTTGTTCAAAGGACTAATATCTAAGGAGTATTTGTCCCGAAATTGTTGCTTCTATCACCATTTGCAGGACTGTTTCAGTTATCTGCTGCACTATTTTGGCTACATCTCTGGTAAAAGTACTTTACAGTACCTAGGAGAGCTACTTATGGAGCCAAGAAGCCCCTGGTAAAAGGTGTTTTGTGAGACTGATATAATCAAGAGAAAAAAGGTCCAAGTCTTCAGGTACTGGTGCGTCCAGTCTTAGTTACGAGATGCATCAGTCACTGGATCCTTGGATACCACTGGAATGACTTTGTGTCAAACTGTTATATAGGGAGGCTCAGATGAGGCACACTACATGTAGCTCCATGTACCTTACTTCATGCATGACCAAGCGCCTCAGAGCCAAAGACTCCAGTGACTAGAAAAGTTCAAAGAGCCACCCATGCATCACCTACCTGCAGCAAACAGATGACTACTTTTGGGATGTGGGAATGGACTGGACGCCTGCCTGGGTGGTTGCTACCCAGAACAACATGTAGTGCTGTACCATGGTGGATGCAGACGTGTGTAGCACCAGCACTTGCTCCAAGTGCACTGCTTTGTCAACATTTTTTTTTTAACTTCCAATCAGGCGAATTTCCAGTTCCACTGTTTACAATGCTTGAAGTTCACATTTTATTTTATTTTATTATCTTTGCATGTGTCTACAAGAAAACCATGCAAGTTTATCCAGCGCTTTAAGAGTGTGAACATGCAGGCTTGGAAAGGAAGAGATGTCATGTGAGGAATCTCAACAGGACTGCTGTGGTGGTCTACATGGGACTTTAAAGCAGTTATCAATGCTAGCTGTTAGCACGTCTACGATACACTCTATTGTCCCTTCCGGGAAATTTGTCTTGGACTCCAAGAGCTGCACAAGTAAAACTGCTATGACATAATTACATGACTCATGCATATTACATAACTTAATACACACACCAATCATACATATTGCACATCCCTAATACACATATCCAAACTGCACATACCCCTATTACACAGCAGACTCACATAAATAATTCATGCATATTGCACATATCCCTAAAATACATACCCCTATTGCACATATGGTTAAGGAAAATACTGACAGTGAATAAATAACACTAAAATAGCAATGCCACCATGTCATTAACGCACAATACTACTACCTATCCCAGGAACCACTATTTAAGACTAATTGACGTGGGCACAAATGAGCACAAATGTCTGTTTTATTGGCTTCCTGACTGTAGCTGGACAAATGAAAAAAAATTAAAAGAAGCAAATGTGACGATGGCAAACGACTATTTAATGATGTCATGTGGAACTTTGAAATATGAATGGTTACGAAGCCCCTGTGAAGCAGCAAGCAGCATCAGACAGCAGGACGATATTCTCTGTGATTACTGTGTGTCGCTAACTACGGCGGCCCGAATGTGACTATATGCAGTCGGTAGAATTACAGAGTTGTACATCATGCAAAAATCATGTCCATTCTGGTGATTGTGGTGATGACATTCTCACCCTGCAGATTTGATCTGGCTCCAGAAGCTGGAGGTTTTATACACGTACAGTTTGCCCTGTCCTGCCACGGCAGTGAAGATGTCCTTCTCCAGCCGGATAGCCTCTGCCCGCTGCCACCCATTGGATGGCTCTTCTCTGCAAGGAAAGAGAGCTTCAATGTAAGACGCCAAGCTTAAAATCAGGGCCAAGACCATCATTTTATTCATCTTCTGGACAAAGTTGGAGCTATGAATTAATAACAGAACTGAACACCACATATGAGCTTGATGTCAATATCCTCTCTCTCCTGAACTCTTCAACACTTGAAAGCGTTTTCATTCTTGCTTAAATGCACACATTTGGAACCTGTAAGTCTATGAGTGTGCAATCTTTTTTCTCTGTAATCAGGCAAAATTAAAAACAGGAAATTGAATGTATTTGGAGTCTGGATTATTGTCCATATTGAACTGTGTTTCTTATGGGCTTTGAAGAGAGCATGTCAGACATCTGTATCTGATATTTATGCTGCAAATTTTGATGGTGGACAGCACAGTGGATTAGTGGTTAGCACTGTTATCTCACAGTGAGAATGTCCGGGTTAGCTTCCGGGTGCTCCGGCTTCCTTTAGTGTCCAAAGACACTCAGGTTAGGTGAATTGGTGACTCTAAATTGACCGTAGATGTGCATGTGAAGGAGTTTGTCTGTATATGTGGCCCTAAGATAGACTGGCATCTTGTCCAGGGTGTACCCCATCTCTCGTTCAATAACCACAGGGGATACGCTCCAACCCACCTGTGACATTAATTGGAACAAGCAGGTTTAGAAAATGGATGGGTGGATTTTAATGCTTCTTGACAAAAAAAGTTGGAAAAGCCCCCAACTCAGAGTAACCTAATTCACCAGGATGACCAAAGTTTATTTTAATGGTGGGGAAAAAAAAAAGGTGCGCATGTACACTCTTATGAGCTGCCAGTAAGGTATTGGGGGTGGGGGGTGGGGGTGTAGTGTAGTTAAAACAATATGAGGTGTCTAGTCTGGGGTATTCTGTGATATGTCATTTATCTAGGTGACATCCAGTACCAGTCAAATGTGTGGACACACTTTCTCTATTTAATTGGTGTGGCCAACTTTTTGACTGGTAAAATATATTTTAATTTCCGTGGTTATCATCATTTTTACAAATAACCAAGCTGATGTGAGGATTACATCTATATTATAAAAGCGTATGGCTTCGATCACAGCTAAACTGGGGAGAGCTGACATTTGCCGTTATACTTATGTATTTTGGGTCAAGGATGAAAGCTACAAAATGAAAAGTTGATAGGACAAATATTTTTTGAGAAATTATCGATTTTAGCTAACCAGTAAACAATGGACATTGTGCTGCAATGCGCCATGGGACTTCAGGGTTTTGAGGTTTCAAATGTTGTTATTGTGGTTTATGTTAGTTTAACAGTGTTGTTAGTGTCATTGATAAATTGTGTTTTTGTCGTTCAATTGATTTAGTCAGTTTACTTAAGTGTTACGTTGCTGTTACCATGAGTAGCTTAAATGTCATGTTGGTACCATGAGTGAAATGTGTAGTGCTTTTAATGTCTTCTGCCACCGCCTCTGTCAAATTAAAAGCACCTGCTTACAGGATATTGCAGAAGAGACAAAAAGCTGTGCGTGCAATTTTGATCATGCACAAACTGTGGAGAGCTGGCATTTACCGTTTGGTATGTTTATGTATTTTGGGTCAATGATGAACGGCACCAAACCCTAAAGTTGATAGGATTAATATTTTTACAGAAGTTACATATATTAGCCAACAACACTGAACAATGGACATTGATATTTACATTCTAGACTCACACGCCAATCCAGCAGGGGGCAGTAAATCTATATATTAAATGTATGAGTGTGTGTGCATGCGTGATTTTATTTAGTAAGTTCAATGCAAGTACATAATATAACTGTAAATACATTAAAATACTTGCATGATACAAGAAAGTGAAAACACTTAATTCCATTGTGGTCCATTTAAAAATGACAGAATTGAAGTAATAATAATATTATAATAAAAATAATGTGTATATGATAACAAGAACCTAAACAATTTGAAAATACATTAAGACAGTAAATTAACATTGAGAAATTATGTAATTAACAGGAAATAAAAGGGTTGAGTTCTTCAAAAAACTGCTGCGGTCTAAAGTCTAAGGTTCTAAAAACATTCTAGACTCACATGCCATTTCAAATCATAACAGAAACTTTGCACAATTTATTACCACCCTTGAAAAATGTCAGCTAACTATTTTATAAACACGACCCGATTTAGAGCCTGTGGATCCCCACGGGCAACGCGCTAGTAAAGAACAGACATCACTATAATGGAAAACATGCCAATTCTTCTTTCCTGGGGCTCATTTTCTTTAATTAAAGCTCAGTGTGACAGAAAATGCAAATAAATTGTTGGGACAGCCAAAAACTTCAAGCAGTTGAAGGCTTGTGTGGACCCCAGACTCTCAACCATTTTTTTTTCTAAAACACACTCAGTTGTCTGATGGCAGCAATTGGACTCTTATCCATCACTATTTGACTACCTGTCATGACTATAACACAGGGTTCTAGCTAGCGCAAACTTGCGTTATGGCCCAGTACGCTATAATTTTGGACCGTTACGCTTATTTTCAATACAGCGTCTGTAATCAACCGTTTCTGCAGCGCGACTCCAGTTTAAAGCTTGAATCGAAGCAATGCTTCGATTCAATGGCTCGTGGCTCTTTGATTCGCTGCTCTTCAGAAGTGGTAAGTCCGCTTCTTAACCCCTCTGAAAGCCATTAAAATATCATGAGTCACTTTTGTGTGGATTAAAGTCACTAACTGTCTTGTTGCAATCAACAAACGAGAATCGTCCTCCGTTCCGTTTACATAGCTCCAAACGCTGCGCAGCTCTTTGCTGAGACAGAGTCCGCTCGGAATTAATAACTTCAAAACGAATCGCCGCTTTAAATAAAATGACACCTCTTTACAAACGGTGCAATACAGACAATAAACTACAATTGACTAAAACCTTTTTTCCTCCCAAAATGAGACGTCCTACAGCACAGCTGCAAGAGCTCAGCTCAGATATGGAAATACATTCATGCCAATAATAATGTCTGAAAGGAAATGCTTTTGACAAAAACTAACATTTTATTTCTGTTTATGTCCAGAGATCAAGGATCCACCATGTAGAGTTTATTATGTCCAGAGTTTAAGGATCCAGTAAGTAATTTCATATTTATTTACTTTAAGACTCAATAAAATGCTGTTCAATTTCAATTTAATCAGCTTATAAAGCGCCAAATTACAACAAAAGCCATCTCAAGGTGCCTCACACAGAACAGTTCAACATAAAAAAATTAAAATAAATAAATAATAAAAAAAAAAATCAAATACCTCATTAAAAACAGAAGTAAAAGAATAAAACATAACAAAATAAAAACTACTCATAAGAAAGAGAATAAAAATAGGTTTTAAGTCTTGACTTAAAAATGTCCACGGACTCCGACTGCCTCACTGAGGGCCATGTACTGGCTAACCCAGAATGAGATTGCCCACTCAACAAACTTCCCCAGCCTTCTGGACATGATGAAGGGACTTGGGCTGTCATACCTGGCTTTTCCCCCTAGAATGGCCAATTTTTAAGCTTGAATTTTCAAAAGCTTCCCCCTTCCGCCCCCCCCGCCCCCCGATCGCTTCGCTCCCTCGACATTACTACTACGCTAGAATTTTATCCTAGCTAGAACCCTGATAACAAATGACTGAGACAAAATATATTAATCTCTTTACAAATTAACAAAAACATCAGCCATAAGGTGGTGACTTCAAACGTCTTAAATATTTTGTAATTGTCAAAACATATTAATTTAAAATGTAACAAAGACAAATACAAGGCAAAAGTCAGTTGGTTCCAAACTTTTAAATGGTATTCTAACACTGGCGAAGGTGAAGGAATTGTTTAATATATGAGGGCCAGTACAAATGGCTGCATTGTCGGCCTTTAAGCGTTTTAAGATTTCCATTGTCCAGTTGTGAGTGAAAAATCAACAAAATTATGGGACATTTACTGTCAAAAGCCTCTCTTAAAGCCAAAGTGAAACCGGGATCCATTACCCTATGAGTCCAGCTCTCAGGCTTAAAATTCCACTTCTGATAAACTGAGCTAACTGCTGTCAGTGCTGCGTTAAAACCAATGCTGACAACTCAACCGTTTTTGAAAATGGAAGGAGAAGAGCCTACGTGCTCCACTTTAATCAGGATCTCAGCTACTGTATATCCAAACATGTGCCCCTGAGATGAAACAGCGTTAAATATTGATGAAAAGAATATTTTAAAAGGTATTACACTAATCATCAATGTTCTGCCAAAAAGGAGGCAACGTGTCCCCCATGAGACTTTGCAGCATATCCCTTTTCATTTACATCAAGTGTCTTGGATGTTTTCTACATTGTGCTGATTCAGTGAAGCTTCTTTAAAGTGCTACTGATCTTTTCAGGTGGATCATGCACAATATACCACAATGAAAATAAACAGGGATTAAAGCTTCAGAGATGAATAAATTCATGTGTTACTTTAGTATGATCATTATTACTACGTGCTCCACGGTTGCAATCCTTCAATGTACACATTTAACATGTGAGCAGGCGCGTGGATATTGCTGAAGCTCAGAGGTAAAGCAGCGGGAAGTCAAGTTACTTATAAAATCAACAAGGACTAGCGAGGCACAGGAACATTACATAATTTTCTCTGGCAACTGTGCAACAAAGTCTGACCCCCTCTGAGCGATCCAATTAGTGTTTGTGATCCAGCCTCAAAAAAACAACAGGGACAACATAGAGGAACATAATAATAGACATGTGAAAGTCAGCAAATGCTCTGTTGCCTCGTTTAGGTGAATAAGTGGAAGACAGCATTCCGAGGACAACAACAAACCGCCCATGGGCAACTTTTTTCTTCATTAAAGTTTGCTTTTAAACTGCGACCCCAACTACCCCAACATGTTTACGAGTCTGTCAAACAAACAACCGTGCAAATTTAGAGGACGGAGAATTACAAGACTCCTGTTTATGGAATCCAAAAAGAAGTGCATAATTTGGTGGCATATGTGCGCATGCTGTCACCAAAGCAGTGGGGAGGGAGATGATGCCAGTGGTGGTGGTTACGTGGGGTGGGTAGAAAAGGATCTAGTCATCTATGCCTCACATTGACTCAGCCTTCTACACACCAAATACTCTATAACCACACCGTGCAGTCCAAATGTACCAACTTACCCATCAAAGGGACACCTGACATTTATATAAGGAAACATAACTCATGACAGGGAGGACAAGAAAAGGGGAAAAAAGACAAATGAAGAGAACCAAAAGAGGAATTATGATGATAATAATGATACTGACGTGCATTTAGTCACATCCAGTCCTCCTACTCACATCATCATGTCCTGCTGATTCTTCTGGAAGACGGCTCCGATATGCTGGAAGATGTCCGAGTTAAAGAGGTAAATACCACAGTTGATAATGTCGCTGACAAATGTGCTCGGCTTCTCCACATAATGTAAGACCTGAGGAAAACAAGAATTTGTGTCCATATGAAAACTGTAAACTAACCAGTGATTAAAACGAGACAGGACGGGGTCATTACCTCATTTGTTTCTTCATTTTCAACAATACAGCCATATTTCAGGGACTGCGTTCTGTTTGCCTATTGTGAGAGGGAAAAAGAGGAATATAATACTGTGTTCGACCAACGTGGCAACTAACAGAAAAAGCCCTGAAGCAACAAATCTGTCCAGCTTGAGATAAACTTCAGTAAGAGATGTCCTCAATAGTAAGGACAATTAGAACACAGTTTGACAGCACTTTTCCCCCCAACTGAAGCAGAAGCTCAAATGGCTTTACAATGATGCCTCACATTCTCACACACACACACATATATATATATATATATATACACACACGAGGGCTGTCAATAAAGTAACGGTCCTTTTTATTTTTTTCAAAAACTATATGGATTTCATTCATATGTTTTTACATCAGACATGCTTGAACCCTCGTACGCATGCGTGAGTTTTTCCACGCCTGTCGGTGACGTCATTCGCCTGTGAGCACGCCTTGTGGAAGGAGTGGTCCCGCCCCCTCGTCGGATTTTCATTGTCTGGAAATGGCGGAATGAAAAGGACTTTTTTTCTATCAGAATTTTTTCAGAAGCTGTTAGAGACTGGCACCTGGAAACCATTCGAAAAATTTATCTGGCTTTCAGTGAAAATTTTACGGGCTTCACAGAGAATAAGGACTTTAACTACAGGTTTAAGGACCCCTTTAAAGGACGGTCGGTGCGCCGTGCTGCGAGCTGCGATGATGCGGCACAAACCACTGGATCATTTCTAAGCTGATGGCTCTGTGGATACGAGACCGTCGTGTGCTCTTTCTCTGGTTATCACAAGACCTGGACATCAGCCATTTTCCGGCAGATTTCACTTTTAACAAGAGATTTTGTCATGGAAAGCCGCGCGGAGGCTTCGCGCGTCACGACCGATTCGCTGATGAAGCGAGACAAAGGAACACCTCCGTTTCGGAGTGTTAGAGGACAAGTTGGGACATGTCCAGCTCTCCACAAGTTCTTTTATACTCACTCGACTGGTAAGCACTGAAAGCCGAGATAGACATGCATCACCTGCATCAAATTCCATCGTGTCAATATTTACAATGTGCTTGAGCAATAACAGGTGAAGTTGCTCATATAAGTTTCTTAAATATTTTTTTACAGCCACTCTTAAAACTTCAGTTATCTTTATAATTTTATTACTGGTAAGCTTTAGAATTGATTTAGATGCGATATACCGTATTTTCCGGAGTATAAGTCACACCAGCCACTTTATCCATTATAAAGAAAAACAAACCATAAATAAGTCGCACCGGAGTATAAGTCGCACCAGCCACTTTATCCATTATAAAGAAAAATAAACCATAAATAAGGTCCACTGGACTATAAGTCCCATGGACATACAGGTATGTTAACATGAAAAGTTCAGATGATAATATTGTGACGGCTACCGTTTTCGGATGCATATTTCACCAGTCGCAACTTGTAATCTGCAGAGTATGATTTTCTTTTTGGTGGCATTTTTTCGGGCCTTCTCCGTTGTCTTGTTATGTTATCAGTAACGTTAAAATTTTTATTTTTCTATGGTAGTCAGAAGTCGCAGGAACAGTCACACAAGCCTCGAGTGCCCTCTCGTGAGCTGCATTTTACCTACGGATATGTTTGTATTTTGCGGACCACACTGCGAGCCGAACCATGCAGCACCTACCTGCGCAGCTCATGACCTCCCAGCGGTGTCGATCCAGCTCCTTCCAAGTGCAGACGCTAATCCTCCGCCGTCGCTCAGTGCTCCCATGCAGCTCTCAGCGTCAACTCTGCTCACACTGATATCCAAGGGTTGAAGCTGTCTTGTTAGCCGTCCCGGAATAAACACCATGTTCGTCTGCTTCAAACGCTTTTCACAATCATCGACGCCAGCTCCTTCCAAGTGCACACGCTAATCCTCCACCGTCGCTCACCCAATGCTCCCACGCAGCTCTCAGCGTCAACTTAAACACTATGCTCACATTGATATCCAAGGGTTGAAGCTGTTCTGTTCGCCATGCCAGAATAACAGCAAGCACCGTGTTCTTCAGCTTCACACGCTGTGGGTGAGGTGAGGAATACGCATCCAAAGTTCTGTTCTCTGATTGGTTATCGCGACCAGCGTGAACTATAGGATGGCCGTCATACTACAGTGCCCATGATGCATTGCATTTCCTTTTCCGGTGGCCATTTTAAAACATAGATCGACTCTCACGTAAAATTGTTTTGTTACAGTAAATTAATTGAGATCCTACCGGTATATTTTTCATTTATAAGTCGCACCGGAGTATAGGTCGCACCCCCGGCCAAAACATGTAAAAAAGTGCGACTTACAGTCCGGAAAATACGGTACTCAATATCTCACAGGAATATATCATTTACAATTATCTGGGAGCTACTTTTTGCGCAGGAATTCATCAAGTATATCAGCGGCAGGCGTGTACTAACACAGAATACCCAGAAACTGTGGGAAGTTATTCGGCCAAAACAAGAGCGTCCACTTTTAGCTTGTCATAAACTAAGCTAGTGGCGCTCGTGAGAGTGTGATACACACACACATACACACACACCAATGTCAGGATGCTGCCATGCAAGGTGCTCAACCGCACACCGAGAGCAACATGGGGATTACGGACCTCGCGGAAGGCCCTTTAGTGATTGTCCTGTTTGACAGAGAACTGAACCAAAGATCCCCTGTGGTGGTCTGTAGTGTTGCCAGGTCTTTGGGCCACCTATGTGGCCATGAGGTCGTGCCTGGAGCCATGTGGCATGGACAGAACTCTTGACAATCAGTCACAATTCACATTATCACACGTCTCATTACGTCTACCAGAGTCTGCACATAAACTTTTAGTTTTCTGACATTCATGTAACTCATTTTCACTCAATATACACCTTAACTTATTTATACTCCACCTGAACACCCCGTCACCATTTTAGTTCATGTCCTTGTTGTTGTTGGAGACACTGTTTTTGTGGTCATGTGTCACTGTGATTGTTTGTCTAATCCAGAGGTCTGAAACTTATTCCAGAAAGGGCCAAGAGGGTGCAGGTTTTCTTTGCAACCACCCACTCCAGCAGGTCATTTCACTCATTAACTGATTCCATCTGCAGTCTAATCTTTTAGTCTACTAAGCTGAATGAGGTTAGTCACCTAACATTATCCACCTAATTTACGTTTCATATCCACAGCTAAACTTGTAATTTTGCTGTTTTGCATTAGTCAGCGATTTTCACAGTCACAGTGGCCTCACAAGTACTGTTGCCAAGAAACGCCTCCAATGCTCGACAGTTTTGTTCACTTCCAAGTTGGTCTCTCTGCGACAAACATGGCCGAGTCTGCCACAGACGAGGATTATTGCTCCTGACCTTGGCATAAGTAAACATCTCCACTGGATTATTGCGGTCCCTGAACACCTGATCCCACTGCAAGTTTCTCCTTCCTTTCGTACATGGCAGCTGCCTTTTTTGAGGTAAGACACTGAGGTTTTCTCGACTAAAATAAGATTAGCCTCCTCTGTACCAGGCTAAAAACTTTAGCCAGGTAACGCAAAAATTTAGCTGACTAAGCATGTTGTGTAACGATTAAGGTCAAAAGATGAGTCGACTAAGTGAGTTTAGTCCACTAAAAAGAATAGACTGCTTTATGAAACCAGGCCCTGGTCCAATTGTTCTTTTGTGTGTTCACCTCTCAATTTACAGGGACGAAACGGTAGCAAATCGCTGCTGCAATATTACAGTTGCATTGTTAATGGTATGAGCCAGCTATGACTCTAGGCAGACACACATATACACACATGGAGAAAAGGGGGAAAGAAGCTTTTAGAATATGAAATAAGAGCCTGTAAATGGGGAAACATGAGACACAACCCTCTTAAAAATACGTTGACAATTATCTTGTTCCAACTCATTTGAGACTGGAATGAAACTGAGAAAACCTGGAAGTTTCATCTATGTTCAGAGATTACAAAGGAGTGGTGACTGGATATTAACAGTACTACTACTCTGAGTGGTACTGCTTATCAGTTAAGTACTTTAACAGTATTCTTATCTGCACCTTTTGTAGAAAAAAAAGGAATCACATTAAGAGTAGAATTAAGAAGGACAACTAAGTCCTCTACAGGCCCTGAGGCCTTTTGGTGTCTGTGCTTATCACCAAATAAGCAGACTGAAAATAAGTGCTGAAAATTCAAACTCACCGTAGTTCCGAGGATAACAAAGCTGTTTGGCTGCGCACGCTCCTTCTGAAAGCTGATCATCTCCGTGAGAGGAAACTCTGAGCAGACGTCAGCATTCATAACAAAGAAAGCTTTTGGACTTCCGGAGACAATCTGATCTCTGAAGTGATAGATCCCCCCACCAGTGCCCAGTGCAGCGTACTCCTGTAAATACCTGCCATGCAGAGTCAAGAAGACTAATACCACAGCAAGAAAACTGCTGCCACTGACACAAAACAACACAAGTTCCTCACAAATAAAGAAGCAACATGCCATACAAATGTGAAGCATATTTGTCAGTTATGCACTGACCAAATAAATACCTACTCTATGACATTCCAGAACATCTAAAGAATCTTCTCCTACTACTCATGTCAATCAATCAATCAATTTTTTATATAGTGCCAAATCACAACAAACAGTTGCCCCAAGGCGCTTTATATTGTAAGGCAAGGCCATACAATAATTACGTAAAACCCCAACGGTCAAAACGACCCCCTGTGAGCAAGCACTTGGCTACAGTGGGAAGGAAAAACTCCCTTTTAAACAGGAAGAAACCTCCAGCAGAACCAGGCTCAGGGAGGGGCAGTCTTCTGCTGGGACTGGTTGGGGCTGAGGGAGAGAACCAGGAAAAAGACATGCTGTGGAGGGGAGCAGAGATCGATCACTAATGATTAAATGCAGAGTGGTGCATACAGAGCAAAAAGAGAAAGAAACAGTGCAATGTGTACATTTTCATTTTTTATTAGGTCTCTGGCAATGCCTGGATGACTGCCAGGACCTGGGGTGGTTCCGTGGTGTGGTGGATGTGGAGATGTGTGGCACCAACACATGCTCCCAGATCTGACCTGACCACAATCCCCTTCTTACAAAGAAATACATCATGAATATGTTAAGAGAATCCTTTGATAGTAGGTGACTGGAGTTATCAAAAAAAAATGTTTTTGACGTTACCTGATAGGAATCTTGAATTCTTGCTGTGCATTGGAGAGGAACTTGGTCAGTTCTTCGTTTGGCTGATAAAAACCAATTAGTAAAATCTCCTTCATATTTGGCACCTTGTAACACAAGAAATATTATTAGAAAAATTCTACGATATTTCCGACATGACAAGAAGTAAGTCCTACATAAGTTCTGAGGCCCTTTGGTGCTGGTGCTCATCTCCAGATTCTGTAACATGAACTGGATAAAAGCTTACAACTCCCCCTGGATGGGACACCAGTCCAATGCAGGTCACTTCCCCAGCCAAAGCCTGTATCCATCCCCAGCTATAGTGTTGCAGCATTGCATAACAATTGTTCATTTTGTGATAAAAGCACAGAATTTAGCACACATCTTCTAAATTAATTAATGTTTATTTTCAGATATGGAGCAATCATTGAGCTGACCTCTAACGAGCTACAGGGGTCAATAAAGAATTACACAGGGGTCAAACTTTTAAAATGCTCCAATCATATTGAAACCTATACCATATTATTTGTCTGTTCATAACAATTCCAAAAAGGTATAGTTTGGACTATCTATGACAGAATTCTATGGAGTTATGGGGTAAAAACAGCAAAAATTGTGACAAAGATCAGTTTCAGTTTGTACAGGGGTCAAAGTCAAAGTTGCTCCAATTTAGGTAAAAAAAAAAAGCAAATTATTGGTTGAGTTAATAGCATTTTTAAAAGAAATAGTTTGTACCATCTGTCATGCTTAGTTATCATGTTACGGGGTCACATATGTCATAGAATCCAATGGACGTCGACCTTGTTTGACCTTGACTTTGGAGACAAAGAATTCAACACAGTCAAAACTATTCCATTTATTAATCCTTTTATTTCAACCAATAATTTGCATCACTTTTTACTAAAATTGGAGCAACTTTAACTTTTGACCCCTGTACAAACTGAAACTGACCTTTTTACCATTTTTACCTTGTGTGCCTTGTCCACGGACACAGACAGGCAGCATGAGCAGCTCATTCTGCACATATGTAAATACAACAATCAACTATATCGCTAATGTCACAAGATGACAAATTCTTATCGGGGGGGAAATGTTATGTGTATCTCAATAACAGTACAGGCACATCCCTAATTTGTATGAACAATAATCACTTTTTGCTCAGTGGGATATGGACCAGTGTCTACTAATGTGAAGACCTGGGTTAGAGTCCCAAAGACACTGCCTGCCTGTGTCCTTAAACAAGACACTTCACCTGTATTGTCCCACCCAGCTGTATAATGGCTACGAGCCTTAGCTGGGGACAGACCGTGGAAATCCCTGGCTTCAGAAAGCAAACGTCTGATCCTGTATTGCTTCTACCTGTGAATCTAAAACAGGTGAATTCACTGATTAGCTCATCTACCTGTCTGAAGAGTTCAACAAATTACTCGAATCAGCTGATTTATTGGGTGGACAGCACAAATATTAAGACTTTCACTACCTGAAGTCACGATTTTCCACCTGTAGCTGGTTAAGTAACCTTCATCAGACTGGAGTCCCATCTAAGGGGAGTTGGAGACTCTCATCTGCTACATATTACTGAATCCCAAACTAACAATAGGCCTTGTTGGAATTTCTTCCTACTATAACCAGCCCAAAATGCATTTTTTAATCTAACAGAACAGACTTAACATTTTCACCAAATTTCTTTTCTAAAACTTCATATTTGACTTGTGATTAAAAAATAAGGTAACGCAACTGCCCTCTTGAAGCTCCAGCACTTAATGTTTTGTTTCAGAGTTGAGCCCTGTGTTTCTGTGAACAAATTCAACCTGTAGCGGGCGTGCGACGGTGAATGTGTTCATCTGTCTATATGTGGCCCTGCGATAAACTGGCATCCAGGGCGCACCCTGCCTCACACCCTATGACTGCTGGTATAGGCTCCAACCCCTCTGGACCCTTAATTGGAGTAAGCAGGTACAGAAAATGAATGGATGCATGGAAATTCAACCTGTGAAATAGCTTGTTAAGTTTTAACACAATGATATATTAACAGACTACAGAATGGACACTATGGAAGACAAGCAGAATGCATTTCAATATTTTGACACACTCAAGTTTTCTGAACAGGGCATAAGCTTGATCCCACAGGTAAAGAAATAACCTTCAGCATTTAATTGTTGTAAATCAGTGTATAAATATATATGTTAAAGTTTGTTTTTAGACTGTGTCATGTTCAGGAATATGATATTGCCAAAAACACAGACACACAACAGCAACGCTACAGATGAAAACCACACATAGGCTATTTCAGTCGAGCAGAAAGACCTGGAAATAATCTGATTTTTGATAAAAGCCAATAATCTTTCAACTGAAAATACTTGTATTTGGATAATATCAAACCTAACCTTTACAACCACTGCGATATACACTGGTACCAACCTTCACACATGCTTCAATATGGTGCTGCATCATGGGCACACCAGCTACTGGAAACAAGGGTTTTGGAACTTCAAATGACAGTGGCCGAAACCTGGTGCCTGAAAGAAAAAAACAACAAAAAAAAAAAAAAATCTTCTTCTGTTGTTAATCAGGACAAAATGTCTTAACTGCAGATAAACAACCCATAATCTCACTAATGAACAAAGTATTGTAAAGAAAGGTATAATTGAAGTGAGATTTGTATACAAAACACTTCCTGAAAATAAATTAAGTATCTGGGCGGCACGGTGGCTTAGTGGTTAGCACCGTTACCTCACAGCAAGAAGGTTGTGGGATCGCTTCCCCCCGGTCCTTTCTGTGTGGAGTTGGCATGTTCTCCCTGTGATTGTGTGGGTTTCCTCTGGGTACGTCAGCTTCCTCCCACTTCCAAAGACACACAGGTGAACTGGAGCCTCTGACCATACGTGTGAATGTGTTTTTCTCTCTATACATGGTTCTGTGATAGACTGGAACATCTTGCCCTATGACGGCAGGGATAAGCTCCAGCTCTCCCGTGACCTTAATCGCAATAAGCGGGTATGAATGAAAATCAAGTATCTGATGTTCAATTTCACTCTGAATAATCAACTAGTGCTTCATTGTTGCAAAATTTCCACTTTGGTGTGCACTCTAAGTACTCAAACAAAAGACTTTAAAGTTTACAGTTTTCATGAGTGCTCAATGGTACACTTAAGCCACTTTTCCACTACAAAGCACCAGCACTACTTGGCTCTACTCGGTTTGGTTCCAAGCGCGAGCTTTTCTACTGTAAATAGTAGCGAAGCTTGAATCTTCGACTGGACTGGGTTGCTTGACGCGAGGACGTTTCGCTTCAAATCGCAGAAGCTTCCTCAGCTAAAATTCTTGCTCTGGAAGTCTGACTTCTGTCTGACTCTTGTAGAGAAGAATAAAACAGAAGCCAACAAAAGCTGGAGTTTTAAACCTAACCAGACCCCTCCAACTGAGAGGCAGACTGCTATAGGCTAGTGACTAAACAACAGCTCTAATTAGCAACTATTGTGCTGTAGTTAGCACACCTAATGGCAGGACAGCTGTCCCTCTAATGATGGGATGGATGCCTTTCTGATGGCTCCCTTGATGACGTGAATGATTCTGGTTAGTTTTAAAACTCCAGCTTTTGTTGGCTTCTGTTTTATTCTTCTCTACAAGAGTCAGACAGAAGTCAGACTTCCAGAGCAAGAATTTTAGCTGAGGAAGCTTCTGCGATTTGAAGCGAAACGTCCTCGCATCACGCAACCCAGTCCAGTCGAAGATTCAAGCTTCTCTACTATGGAAACCACCTGGACAACTGAGAGCCTACACAGAAATACTGCAAATAGTACCTCTTCAACGTGGGCGGGGTCAGCAGAGCAAACTGCAGTGACGTCGTTTTATACGCGACACAAACATAAACAATGGCGAACTCGGTGTGTTTACTGCTGAGTTTTTAAGAGAAAGTTGCTGGCGGCGAGAAAAACACGCTTGAGACGTACAGATGTCTTTGGGAATTCATATGAAGATGAAGACGAGAAGATACAAGCTGCTAGAGATACAAGCTGCTAGAGATGAAGAGGCAAAGCATGACTGTAAGCTAATCGTTAGCTTCCTAAGCTCGTAAATAACTGCAGGCTCTCGCTATTAACTATTAAAATTGTGGCTGTCAAAATAAAGCGTTAATTTAGATTAATTACAGCACATATCAGGCCTTCAGTCACACTTTGCTCCATTTTGTTTTGACGTCAGTGACTTGGTCTGTAAATAAAGACGCGTTTCTGAGCAATAAACGTGCTAATGTCAATACTTTTTTTCCAAAGTAACTTGCTTTGATAACTTATTGTTAAATCTCAAATGTGGGAGTTTGTGCCTTTACTGACGTTCACGCACAAAATGTTGATTCGGTTTTAATGACCGTTAATTAACGTCGTCACTGAACTCGAACAGGGTTAAAACATTAAAAACGTTTGTTTTTCATTCAGATTTTAATGTTCAATGGACAAATTTAAAATATTAAATCTAATAAGATAATTATTAAAGGACTCACATTGTGCAGAAGGAATCAGCCTCCAAACTCCCACAATTGTTTTTAGAGACATTCTTTGTATCCTTTTGTCATTGTACACATAAATACAATGAAATTTGCCTGCATTTAACCCATCCAAATTACACTTACAGTTCTCCCAATTTAAGACCAATTTACAGCTTAATACCGCCTTGATATGTAACAAAAATAACCCTGATCCTTTTTTACCTGATTATTAAATGCCCCAAACACACACAGATCAGTTTTTTTTTAAATATACCTGCAATTAAATGATTCATTTAGATTAACTAATCACAAACCCTGTAATCACATTATTTTTTAATAACCTGACAGCACTAATTAAAATATGTATGCTGTATGTGTGCATTTCAGATGGTTTTCTCAGAGTCACCGCTGCGGAGGTTCATGCCACGGAATGGGACACCTTTGTCATCATGTTTCACAGTTATGTTTCACTGTGAATTTTTAATAATTTTTTGTACTTTTTGCTAAAATGTCTCCACTTTTGTGTAACAGCATTTTGATTTGTAAAAGTTACCAAGGTTTACTGATTTAAAGGCTAACAGTTTGAAAAGCTGGTTAAGCATAATCCAGTAGTAAAATAAGTTTTACATTTAATGGGGTCATAAATGTAAATGTAACAGACAGTAAAACTGGTTGTTCAAAATTCCTTGATGTAATGTGCCTTCACTGAAGTGACTAAACCTTTTTGTTTGTTAAATACCATTTGGTAAAATCTCAGTTTAGACATGATTATTCCAGCATCTGTGTAAAGATTCAGCCAGGTGTAGTGTGCAGTGTCTTCTGGAGCGGCAAAAACCCAAATTAAAAATTCTTAGAAATGAATGTTTTTAACTGTTGACTCAGAATGAAATGACAAATTATGATACAGTCACATGAGTCAAATTGTTTACTGCAACAAAAAAGAGCAAATACACACACATAAAAAAAAGCAACACAAACTATACAAAAGTTTCATGTGTCTGTAGTCCGGGTTGGGGGCGCAGGTCTCATGCCCCGGTCATGCATCGCGTGCACAAGGTCACCCAGCATGCCAAGATATGCCTGATTAAATGCAGCATCCACCACCGTTGCTTCCTCAAGGATCAGCCGGATGTGTCGATCACACTGAACCCAGTTCAGCTTCAGCCTCAACGTCACTCAAGATGGTGAGATTCTCCTGCTGGAACAGGCTCCCTTTATCTCTTGCCTGGACAATAATGAAGGTAGAAATGGGAAAGAAAGTTAAAAATAAACCTTCAGTCTCTGTATGATCATTCCCAGAGTTTCAGTTATCTTGGTCACTGCATAAAAATTAGGTTCTTTCAAAATGATCCTCCAACAAATCAGATCATTTGGAGCATCATTTTGAAAGAACATGACTTTTATGCAAAGCGATCAAGATAACTGAAACTTTGGGAAGGTTTGTGGGATTCATGACAATATTTATGGGTTCTGGATTTTTGTTTTTTTTTTTGGGGGGGGGGGGGGTCACCCTTTGTATGTATATATATATATATATCGTATTTGGGAAAGTTAAAGTGATGTGAGACACGTTATTCTTACCTGTGATGACACGTTGCTGTGTGGTGCTGGACGTTGATACAGATGTTGAAGCTGGTGTTCGAACCCTCCCCGCTTATGGAACTGGATTCTTCAACAAAAACACAAAGTGGCGACATGTTAAAAAAAAAAAAAAAAAAACATCACCGTAATGGCACTAAATGAGTCAAATGTACACGTTTGTTGTATTGCTGACTTGAGGTGTTTTTCTGTCTTAAGTTAATACTTTAAAGCGGAGCACGGAGTTAGCTAGCTCGCTAGTTAGCAGTCTGCTAGCTCACTGTGTCCGCGTACATGAGACAACGATGTTACTTTAACACAAGTTTAGACTCACAATCCTAGTTTGTTAAAGTGTGTTTCCCACCACCAATGGGATAAGGAACGTTAAACGGTGCTTTCAAGCAGACTACAGTCACAAAAACACTTACCATCCGTCGCTTCCAACAAAGCCGTGGCCCAGTCGCGGTCATCCTGCCTCCGGGTGCTCGTCAGTCGGTGTCCGTAAACAGTGTTCCTGCGGTCGAACCGTTTCCAGCCCTTGCGGTCCGACCTACTCCGGTCATTGCGGTCCTTTAATCACTTTGAAACTTTTTCAGCTGTTCTCTGAGTTGCTGCAATGTCCGGTGAGCCGAGTGCGGCCTCATTCGGATCGCTTCATCCACCTCTCCGTATTCTCCCCTCCGCCACCAAACATAAACGTCCGCAGCTCATCCACAGACCACGGTGTGGTTTTGTGCGAGTAAAAAAAAAAAAAAAAAATCGCCGTGAAACGAAAGAAAACAACGGTCGCTGTAACGCCGCTGTGACTATTTAAAAATGGCGGGTTTTGATTTTCCTCTCGGACGGCACTCATGACTCGTCCAGTGACGACGTTCTCTGACCAATCAGTGGCCGGCAGCCTGTTGACGTCACATTTTAGTATCGGCTCGGCTCGCTTGGAACCGCTCCCGAGCAGGTACTAAAAAAAGGACCCGGTACCAGATACTACCCTAATGGAAAAGCAAAAAAAAAAAAAAAACACGAGTAGAGTCGAGCCGAGTAGTGCTACTTTTGTGACGTGGAAAACCGCCTTTAGAGGGGCTGTCCCTCATAAACCATGGAACACCATCCCTCGGAAAACAACATTTTTATTAGACAATATTGGTTTGTTTCCAAATCAAAATCACAGCTATAAGGATTTATGAAAAGCCATTTCCCTCAATTAAGGATTGCTCTGGAAATCTTTGCTGCCATTTTCCAACTGTTAAGAAATAAAATATTTGTATAGGGGCAAGTAAAAATTCATGGGGGCAAGTAGATGTAGTGTCCTTCTTTTAGGGAATAACCCTGTTGTGTTTGATGATTTGCTGATGTTCATGCTGGATTTTACGGTTGTAAATTGAGTTTTACTGGCGACACGTTAGCAGAACGGGTAAAACAGCTATTTGCGACTGTAATCCAGTCATTCAGTGCCACATTCAGTCTTAGATATATGACGACATCATTGGATTCTGTGACACGTGACATATGTTACCCTGCAACATGGACACATGGTACAAACTATTCCTTTTTACAACTCTATTAACTCAACCAATAATTTGCACCATTTTTTACCAAAATTGGAGCATATTTAACCTTTGACTTCTGTACAAACTGAAACTGATCTTTGTTATCATTCTTGCTGTTTTTGCTCCATAACATTCAGTCATAGATAGTCTAAACTAAACCTTTTTGAAATGGTTATGTTCAGACAAATAATGTGGTATAGCTTTCCATATGACTGGAACATTTTTAAATTTTTACCCCTGTGCAATTCTTCAATTGACCCCTACCTGGCCACCTATTAAAAATTCAAGTGCCAAGTAGGTTTTTTCAAAAGAGTAATGTCTAAGAAGTATTTGTACCGAATTTGGTGCTTGTATCGCCATGTGAAGGATTGTTTCAGTTATCTGCTGCCCTAATTGGGCGATTCCATTGTTCGCTAGCAATGGCTGAACAACATCACGATGTGGTGTCACCACATAATGTCATCCCCATCACACTGCCAGACACACACACACACTTACTTTTGCTGCAATAATATAAATGTACACATATTTTTTGGAAAAATTAGCGATATTAGCTAACAACAGTGAACAATGGATGTTGTGCTGCAATGCACCATGGGGGTTTGAGGTTTTAAATGCTGTTATTGTGGATAATGGTAGTTTAACAGTGTTGTTAGTGTTATTGAGTTATTGTGTTTTTGTAGTTCAATTGGTTTACTCATTTTAGTTATGTGTCATGTTGCCATCACCATGAGTGGGAAGTGTAGTGCTTTCGATGCCTTCCGCCACCGTCTCTGTTTGTGGGTGTGTAAAAATAAAAGCACCTCCTTGGGGCAGAATGTAGAAAGACAAAAACCTGGCACGGTTCTCGTTTTTCTGTGCAGCTCACCACAATATATTAAAAGTGAAGTGGCCTCTGTGTACGTGTGTGCATGTATAACTTTGATCACGGACAAACTGGGGAAAGCTGACATTTGCCGTTTGATATGCTTATGTATTTTGGGTCAAGGATGAATGACGCCAAAACGGAATGTTGACTAGGACTAATATTTTAGGAGAAACTACGGATATTAGCTAACAACACTGAACAATGGACGTTGATAATTACATTCTGGACTCACATGCCATTCCAGCAGAGGGAGGTAAATCATCTATACATTAAATGCGTGCATGCGCACATGATTTTGTTCAGTAAATTCAATTTAAGTACATAAAATATTTGTAAATACATTAAAAATACATGGCTGACACAAGAAAGTGAAAACATTTATTTCCATTGTGGTCCCTTGTTTTCACTCAAGGTTGCCACAGTAGATCCAACCTGGATCTGTATGCTGATTTGGCACAAGTTTTACACCGGATGCCCTTCCTGACACAAACCCACGCTGCATGGAGAAATGTGGCAGGGGTGGGGAATGTTGTCACTCAGTGGATGCATGAATTTCTGTCAGGAACTGCTTAAAGTAAAAGTTAGTGCATATCCCACTCTGAAATTTTACAAACAAGTGAGGACCAGTGAGTTTACTAAATTGGACCAGTTTGGAATCTTTTTGCATGCATAATGACCGTAATATAACCAGAGGTGTCAAGTAACGAAGTACAAATACTTCGTTACTGTACTTAAGTACACTTTTTAGGTATCTATACTTTACTCCATTACTTATTTTTCTGCCTACTTCTGACTTCTACTTATTACATTTTCACACAAGTATCTGTACTTTCTATTCCTTACATTTTTAAAACAAACAGCCTCGTTACTCTTGGCTTCAGCGCCGGTGGATGTGCGCAGTGCAGCGCAGCGCAGCGCAGCGCACATCCACCGGCGCGGCTCCACCTGAAGCCCGAGGCGCCAGCGCAGTTCCACTGGCGCAGCTTTACAGAGGTGCCAGCGCGGATTTATCTGACCATGAGTCCGAAGAAGGCACTGATGGCGGAGGAGGGAGACGATATCAAGAAGTCCCTGGACTTTTTGTCTGAGGAAATCTCTGTTGTTAAAATGCAGCAGAAATCCATTATGGAGCTGGTGGAAGAAGTGAAGGCTCTCCGGATCCAGAATGCCGAGAAAGACCGGCGTCTGGTGTACCTGGAGAACCGTGTTGCGGAGTTGGAACAGTACACAAGGATGAACGACGTTATTATTACAGGAATTCATATTAAACCTCGATCCTATGTACGGGCGGTGTCAGAAGACAGCGGAGGAGAGGCCAGCGAGCAGGAAGCCAGCTCAGTGGAACAAGAGGTGGCTGACTTCCTGCAATCTAAAGGTATTCAAATGGACTCTAATAACATTGAAGCGTGCCACCCCCTGCCCAGGAGAGAGGATGGAGACAAGCGAGCAGTTATAATGAGGTTTGTCAACAGAAAACATAAAATGGCATTGTTAAAACAGGGACGGAAACTCAAAGGAACAAACGTATTCATCAATGAACATCTGACCAAAAGAAACGCAGACATCGCCAGGAAAGCTCGTCTCTTAAAAAAGCAGGGAAAAATTCAACAGACATGGACATCCAAATGCAAAACATTCATCAAACTGAACGGAACACCAGAACAAGCGAAGGTTATGGTAATCAGGAACATCGAGGAACTGGACAAATACGATCAATAAGGTATGAGGACACAAACACATCACAACACCATGACACAGACCAGAGGAACCTGTTCATCTACTACATCATCTACATCTGGAGACAAGAAGGATATAACTCAAAGGATTGCTGATCATGGAAAACTAGAACTGAGAACATTTAAATACACAGACCACAATGTACTGGACTTGGAGCACGATATAGACCTGGACAATAATTTCTTCTCAAATATTAATGACAGTTGTTGCTATTATACAGATGAACAGTTTAATCGTATCATTAAAACGGATAACAAATTATCAATAATCCATTTCAACAGCAGAAGTCTGTATGCAAACTTTAACAACATTAAAGAATATTTAAGTCAATAAAAAAAAAAAGTAACATAATTGCTATATCAGAAACATGGATCAATGAAGATAAAGTAATGGATTTTGAACCGATCGAAGCAGTGGTTCGCAGATTGAAGCAATGCTTCGACCTATTGTTTCGTTTATTCTTTCTTTCGCTTAATTTTCCCCCGCTAAAACCCTAAAGAGCATACTTCTGTGAGTATTATTTACCTTTTTTATGTTAAACCGACCTGTTATGGTCTTCTGAAACAGTTGATAGATTGATAGATTTTATAACTTAAAAACGGGAGCGACGCTAACGCGTTAGCATGTCTATGGCATTTTCAATGTTAAAAGTTAGCATGAAACAGTTCCAGTTGTCTTCACGTTCGGGTGCATTTGTTTTCAAATTGGAATATTTCTTAAATTTATTTTTGTTTATATATTAATAATCTAATGATTATTATATACAATTTCAGAGAAAGAGACAAAAAGAACCTGAATAGAAACACAACAGAAAAGAAAATATAAAAGCAACTAACAATGAACATACATAAATAAATACAGAAATAAGTGTTTCCTGTGAACACCTAGTGACTCTTACACCTCCATTTCATCCCTGTTTTATTTAAGTTTAATGACAGTTTGTTTCGGTCAAACCATATTTTCAATGTGTTAATTTCTTCAGTGATTTCCTCCAGAACTATCTGACAAACTAGAAAACTGCTGCATCCTAGTAAGAGCAGAATACTACTGGAATGAATCTGGAATAAGGAAAGTTGTTTTTTTTTCTCACTAAATGGATGCTGCACTCACTGCAGTTTATTGTCTGGAATAGTCCCAGATTGCATTTCAGAGCTTCTTGAATTGAAACATTTTCGTGCAGGTGGTTTTGGGGGGTAATTTGGGGTTTTGGGTCTTGGGCCACATATAGAACGAATCAGTTTTTAAATTAAGCTTTCAATTCATATAGTGGCATCTACCTTTTTTTTTTTTTTTTTTTTTTTTTTTTTAAAGGTTACTTTATACTTTTATACTTTAAGTAGGTTTTGGAGCACATACTTTTTCACTTTTACTTGAGTAAAGAGGTCAAGTTGATACTTCAACTTTTACCAGAGTGTTTTTAAACTGCAGTATCTATACTTCTAATTAAGTAACAAATGTGTGTACTTTTGACACCATTGAATATAACACATTACAATTCTTATATGGGTAGTGAATATACTTCCGTGACTGGAAGAGGACTAACGTTGGCTATTTGTCTGGGACAAGCTGTGATTGGCCGAGCGCGATGACGTCATCACGCGACCCACTTCAGCGGGCCACTGGGTTTTTAATATTTTTGTGACCTCTCGTGCTCCCGTTACAGCGTGTTCCGGACAAATAGCCAAAGTAAGTCCTCCTCCAGTCACGGCAGACTATCCGCTTCGTATTATAAAATATAATTACTACTAATACGGTTGCTGCTACAGGTCTTTGTAGACACTAAGATCACTGTTATTGTTTTTAAACAAACTATTTGATGAAAATAGTTTTTTAAACATGTGTGTTTTGTCTGTGTGCGCGTGCACACTGCCACGTCAATGACACGACGAGCTGGTTTGTTTACATTTTAGCATAAAGCTCTTAGCTTCCCCCTTGTCCACACACCGCTGTCCGAAAACCAAAGTAAAGAGTGAACGTAGTCTCACCTTTGTTATGGCCTCCGATTAAAATAACCGCCTTCAACATTTTGACGCACAAGCTATGATTCAGAACGGAAAAAGCCGGGCTGGGAGTGAACCGCTTCACTGCTGAGGCTCAGCTGAAAACACGGAAGTTCAGCCACAGAAAGTGAAGTGCAGCTCACCGGAAGTATGAATGTCAGTGCCAAAAAAAAAAAAAAAAAAAAAAAAAAAAAATCTAAACAACAAAACAAACCCTAAATAAAATAAAATAAAACATAAAGACTCTGTTTCAATGCTTATATATATATATATGTAAACAAGGCCAATTTTAAATTTCCAAATGCTAATTAAATAATGATGACGATAATAATTCGATAAGCTTCCGGTCGGCGGGTAGCGGGACAAACAAGGCCATGTGCGCAGCTGTCAGTACTTGGGAAACAATTTATTATGCCTACTCTTGATGAGAAACGCCATTTACCGCACGCAGTACTGAGCGATATTACGTTGATTACGCGTCCGTTGTCAGGCACGTGCATTTGTCTCGATGCCTTCCCATCAGCCCCCGCGCGCCCGGAATGCCGAAAAGGCTTATACTAGAAATTTTCAAAACAAGAAAAACTAATTTGCAAATTGAATTACAGCCCCAAAGCATGATTCAGCCAGGGGATAATAAGGTTTGAATG
This sequence comes from Thalassophryne amazonica, assembly GCF_902500255.1. NCBI lineage: Eukaryota > Metazoa > Chordata > Actinopteri > Batrachoidiformes > Batrachoididae > Thalassophryne > Thalassophryne amazonica. Next base: position 92,650,133 of record NC_047116.1, on the reverse strand, counting down.
AATAATTGGTCTCTTCTATACCCACAAAATAATTCACTTTATGGGTACAGTTTAAGTCATAAATTTACATACACATTGCACAACTAAAATTATTCCAACTGAAATTTCTCCCTACTGCATATTCCAATTTTATCAAACATAATATAAACAGGTTTCTCCTTTTATTTCAATGCTTGGGAACAGAGGTGTGCCCAAGGAAGTTGTAAAATATGATCTGTCCAAAGATTATATTCCCACTTCCACTATCTGGAAATGCCTCAGGACTACATAGACCCAGGAATGGGTGAACGTTTGTCTCAAAGTTACAATAGAATTCCAAAATCACAACTGATGGAGTTTGAGGTATAGAAATGTTACACTGTCCACACACTGACCAAGGAGAAAGATATAACCTTTAAATCAATTATTAAAAAGTGAGATCAAAGTTCACCAACAGGACAAAGCCCCAAGCCCTATTCTTTTTTCTAAGTCAATTTTGGTTTTACTTAATTCCTGGATGTTAATTTTTGCCCTGCTCTGAAACATAATCCATCATGGGTTCTCCTGCTAAGACCTTAAATAAAATCAAATGTGCTGAAATTAACCCTTATTAACCCAAGTGCTCATTCAGAAGTTTGTTTTTTAACTCCATCAACTTCTAGAATTTTTCATGTTGTATTTATTTATTTATGTTTATCTTAAAATTTGCTGAGTACATAACTATATTTGCAGCATTTTGCTCGAGAAACTATGCAGTTTTTGTCTAATTTTGGATATTTGTATACTAAAGCTGCAGCAATTATTTCGGTTGATAATTAACTTCCAGCTATTTGGGAGAATTGATTAATCATTTTGTGTCTCTATTTTTAATTTCTAAATGATCTGATTTCAGCTTCTTAAATGTGAATTATTATTATTAGTATAATTATCTTTTTTTTTTTTTTACCTCTTCTCTGATAGTAAACTCTTTGGGCTGTGGACAAAAAGAGACATTTGAGGACTTCATCTCAGGCTTTGGAAAACACTGATTGATATTTTTCACCATTTTCTGGACAAAACACACAATGCATTATTCCAGAAAATAATCACCAGATTATATGACAATGAAAGTAACTGCAGTTACTGCAGTTAGTGTTGTAGTATTTGAGTTCAGTCTTGGTCTCGAGAACACCTTTTTGCAGTCTCATCTCAGAATTTAAATTCTAGTTGATTTTGATCCAGTCTCAGACTGCAAAAGTACACCTCAATTAAAAATCACAATAAATTAATATTGTTGAGAGGCACTGTATTTGATATGAGACCCCATAATGCAACGCTCTGTAATCCGTTGGTCCCACTGAGCATCAAGCGTGAGCAAACAATCTGCTCTTGTAAAATTTGATTTTGTCAACGACAAAAACTTAGCTGGTCCACAAATTTCAAAAAGAAGCATTTTGTAGGATCAAAGATTAGACGTGTTTTAGGTCTCGCTTTTTGGCCCGTCCAAAGATCAGTCTTGACTTGGTCTCAGTCAATCCAAAATCCCAAAGTCTTGGCAGGAACTCACACCGCCCCATGAAACATGTTCAGATCTTATCATTGTGTGTCTCAGGATAATTCAGTTACTTCTTGCATACAACCCCTGGCAAAAATTATGGAATCACCGGCCTCGGAGGATGTTCATTCAGTTGTTTAATTTTGTAGAAAAAAAGCAGATCACAGACATGACACAAAACTAAAGTCATTTCAAATGGCAACTTTCTTGCTTTAAGAAACACTATAATAAATCAAGAAAAAAAGATTGTGGCAGTCAGTAACTTTTACTTTTTTTAGACCAAGCAGAGGAAAAAAATATGGAATCACTCAATTCTGAGGAAAAAATTATGGAATCACCCTGTAAATTTTCATCCCCAAAACTAACACCTGCATCATATCAGATCTGCTTGTTAGTCTGCATCTAACAAGGAGTGAACACACCTTGGAAAGCTGTTGCACCAAGTGGACTGACATGAATCATGGCTCCAACACGAGAGATGTCAATTGAAACAAAGGAGAGGATTATCAAACTCTTAAAAGAGAGTAAATCATCACGCAATATTGCAAAAGATGTTGGTTGTTCACAGTCAGCTGTGTCTAAACTCTGGACCAAATACAAACAACATGGGAAGGTTGTTAAAGGCAAACATACTGGTAGACCAAGGAAGACATCAAAGCATCAAGACAGAAAACTTAAAGCAATATGTCTCAAAAATCGAAAAATGTCCAACAAAACAAATGAGGAACGAATGGGAGGAAACTGGAGTCAACGTCTGTAACCGAACTGTAAGAAACCGCCTAAAGGAAATGGGATTTACATACAGAAAAACTAAACGAAAGGCATCATTAACACCTAAACAGAAAAAAACAAAGTTACAATGGGCTAAGGAAAAGCAATCGTGGACTGTGGATGACTGGATGAAAGTCATATTCAGTGATGAATCTCGAATCTGCATTGGGCAAGGTGATGATGCTGGAACTTTTGTTTGGTGCTGTTCCAATGAGATTTATAAAGATGACTGCCTGAAGAGAACATGTAAATTTCCACAGTCATTGATGATATGGGGCTGCATGTCAGGTAAAGGCACTGGGGAGATGGCTGTCATTACATCATCAATAAATGCACAAGTTTATGTTGATATTTTGGACAATTGAAAGGATGTTTAGGGATGATGAAATCATTTTTCAAGATAATGCATCTTGCCATAGAGCAAAAACTGCAAAAACATTCCTTGCAAAAAAGACACATAGGGTCAATGTCAATGAGCAGATCTGATTTGATGCAGGTTTTAATTTGGGGGATGAAAATTTACAGGGTGATTCCATAATTTTTTCCTCAGAATTGAGTGATTCCATATTTTTTTCCTCTGCTTGGTCTAAAAAAGTAACCGTTACTGACTGCCACAATCTTTTTTTCTTGATTTCTTATAGTTTTTCTTAAAGCCAGAAAGTTGCCATTTGAAATGACTTTAGTTTTGTGTCATGTCTGTGATCTGCTTTTTTTCTACAAAATTAAACAACTGAATGAACATCCTCTGAGGCCGGTGATTCCATAATTTTTGCCAGGGGTTGTATTTTTACCATGAGTGCCGTTTTGGGGACCTGATATACTTCCTATGTTGGTATTTCTTTCAAGAAAAAAAAAAAAACCCTAATCAATTATAAAAAAATAACCAATATCTGCAGCTCACTTTGTGAGACAGAAGGTCTGACTCACATTTTCATTCCTAGAAGTGAGAACACCAACGAATATAAAGCTGCAAATACAGGCCTGCTTTCATCAGGGAGAAGTATGAGCTCCATGGATTAAAATAAATTTAAAGTCCAGTATTTTAAATTAATTTCCAGTGAAGTCCATGTTGTCCTTTGATGTCTTTTCAATTTGTACAGAAATGATATGAGCTTGAACACGGCCACCTCAGGCCTGTACAGATCCACTCATTAACACTCAGCTCATATCTGTCTTCTTGGAACATCTTTATGTGCACAAAAAGGGTTACATAGTTGAAGGACTTCACAGGCCTAGCGGTGGCAACAGCAACTCAGCTGTCGGAAACCATCACAAAGTGAACAAATAGCACATTTACTTTCATATCTCCTCATTAAAACATGACCTGAGGTTAAAACAGTCTCCCATGTGCTGGTACTTGTAATCCAAACATATGCAAATGAGATGCAAATCTGCATCAAACAAGCCAAATAAAGCTTTAGTCAATAGTTACCAGGGAAAACCTGCTTTGTACCTTCTCAGAAGGTAAAAGGTTCAAACATTTGCATTCTGCCACTTTACTGCTTGATTATAAGGGTTTACACTTCTTTCATAAAATGACACTGAAATACTCAAAGGTTCACGTCAACAAGACTGTGTTTATTATACCCAAAAGGTTCTTCCACTGCTGCAGTGTAATCAATCACTGCATTAAAAAAAAGTTTTAACAATGCTTTAAAATAATCCTCCTGTTTAAACTAACAAATAGCAGAGCAGATAACTTTATACAGCAAAATGATGCAAATGCTGGTAAAGTACCAAATTTGACATGATGATTCCCAAAACACTACTTAACAAATTTGGTCAACTGGCCACTTGAAAAGCCCAGATGGTGGCCATTTTCCAAGATGGCCACCAAAATGTCCGACCAAAAAAATAAATAAATAAAAAGTGTCAACGAAATCTAAGATAGCACCTAATTTCATGACGGCCATGAAATCAACCACCAAAATCAATTTTTTTCTAACTGTTGTAATTTGTGTGATCTTGTCAAAATTCTAGTTTTTTTTTCTTTCAGCCATGCCAGATTAAATTTTTATGTTCCAACAACAATATAACATTCTTGGTGGCATAAAGTGTCATTTGTCCATGATGACTGCAGACATTAAAATACAGCACACACTACAATACCCTCAGCCATATGAGCACAACTATAGGCCTCAGATTAGCCATCTGTGTCCCAAGAATGCTCCGTGTGAATTTGAAGACCATGGCAGCAACAGGACTGGACTTATGCTGAGCACAGATGGACAGACAAAGTCTTCACGATACCCAATGGTCATATTTTGGTCATTGAGTAAAAATAGAACAATATATTCAACTGTAACAACCTTTTAATCAGCCCACATGCAGTAGTTTCAAGAGATGAACACTTTCAAAACATGCTGGGTGTAAACCCTTCATACTAATTAATGTAATAAACATCACTGTAATGTGGTTCACAAGCACAATAAAATAAAAAAAGTAAATGGAATTTGACATCAATATCATTTTAATCTATCAAATGGGAGCATTTCTATGCAAAATTTGATTTGGTCAGCTTGGTGGCCATCTTGGAAAATGGCTGCCACCTTGAATTTTCAAGTGGGCAATCAACCATAGATGCTGAGTAATATCATGAGAATCCATCCATCCATTTTCTTCAGCTTTATCCGGAGTCGGGTCGCGGGGGCAGCAGCTCAAACAAAGCCGCCCAGACCTCCCGATCCACACACACCTCCCCCAGCTCCTCCGGGGGAACCCCAAGGCGTTCCCAAGCCAGCCGAGAGATGTAGTCCCTCCAGCGTGTCCTGGGTCTTCCCCGGGGCCTCCTCCCAGTGGGATGTGCCCGGAACACCTCTCCAGCGAGGCGTCCAGGGGGCATCCGGAAAAGATGCCCGAGCCACCTCAACTGACTCCTTTCGACGTGGAGGAGCAGCGGCTCGACTCCGAGCTCCTCCCGAGTGACCGAGCTCCTCACCCTATCTCTAAGGGAGTGCCCAGCCACCCTGTGGAGGAAACTCATCTCGGCCGCTTGTACTCGCGACCGCGTTCTTTCAGTCATGAGCCAAATCATGAGAATCATCACGTCAAATTTGGTACTTGTACCACCAAATGAAGAATTTTCCCATTATCTGCTCTACCAGATCACCTGATTCTATTTTCGTCTTTCAATGAAAATAAACCTTGCAAATTCATCACAGTATCACACAAATACAAAATTTAACAATCAGTAAAATCTTGACAGTATAAATTTTATATTGACGCTGAATCAACATTCAACAACAGGTCAAAGTGTTTTATATGTAAAAAAGATCCTCCATTCAAAGTCGATTCAGTCATTTTTGTATCCAAAACAATGCCGTAAAGTAAAAATCCCTCAAGTAATCATGAAAATCTTTAACAACCAATACTATTAGACCCTGCCTTAATGAATCAGAGACATGTAAACAGGTTCTATGTAGAAAACATGTTACACGTCTGAAACCTGGGCTCAATCTGTAATTTTTCAATTCAATACCAAAACAGGTTCCTAAATGCAACATTCATGTCAAAAAGTTGTGTACAGAGGTTTTTTTTTAACACATGGGAATGATTCTAACACATAATACCGAGTGCAAGTTTGGTCTTTAAATGGGAAAAATAACAATTACTGTTTGGACAAATATCAAATATTCACAAATACCATTAATCATGTCCTGTAGAATGTGAGACCATTTTACAAAAATCAAGAAAACAAACTGAAGTTTAATAATAGTAGTGTGGCATTCAGTCAGTGAGTTCGTCAATTTTGTGGAACAAACAGGTGTGAATCAGGTGTTCCCTATTTAAGGATGAAGCCAGCACCTGTTGAACATGCTTTTCTCTTTGAAAGCCTGAGGAAAATGGGACGTTCAAGACACTGTTCAGAAGAACATCGTAGTTTGATTAAAAAGTTGATTGGAGAGGGGAAAACTTATACGCAGGTGCAAAACATTATAGGCTGGTCATCTACAATGATCTCCAATGCTTTAAAATGGACCAAAAAAAAAAAAAAAAACAGAGATGCATGGAAGAAAATGGAAAACAACCATCAAATGGATAGAAGAATAACCAGAATGGCAAAGGCTCACCCATTGATCAGCTCCAGGATGATCAAAGACAGTCTGGAGTTACCTGTAAGTGCTGTGACAGTTAGAAGACGCCTGTGTGAAGCTAATTTATTTGCAAGAATCCCCCGCAAAGTCCCTCTGTTAAATAAAAGACATGTGCAGAAGAGGTTACAATTTGCCAAAGAACACATCAACTGGCCTAAAGAGAAATGGAGGAATATTTTGTGGACTGATGAGAGTAAAATTGTTCTTTTTGGGTCCAAGGGCCGCAGACAGTTTGTGAGACGACCCCCAAACTCTGAATTCAAGCCACAGTTCACAGTGAAGACAGTGAAGCATGGTGGTGCAAGCATCATGATATGGGCATGTTTCTCCTACTATGGTGTTGGGCCTATATATCACATACCAGGTATCATGGATCAGTTTGGATATGTCAAAATACTTGAAGAGGTCATGTTGCTTTATGCTGAAGAGGACATGCCCTTGAAATGGGTGTTTCAACAAGACAATGACCCCAAGCACACTAGTAAACCAGCAAAATCTTGGTTCCAAACCAACAAAATGAATGCCTCGCAGATGTGAAGAAGTCATGAAAAGCTGTGGTTATACAACTAAATACTAGTTTAGTGATTCACAGGATTGCTAAAAATAGCAGCTTGAACATAACAGTTTTGAGTTTGTAGCGTCAACAGCAGATGCTACTATTATTGTGAACACCCCCTTTTCTACTTTTTTTTTTTACTAATAGCCCAGTTTCATAGCCTTAAGAGTGTGCATATCATGAATACTTGGTCTTGTTGGATTTGTGAGAATCTACTGGTACCTTGTTTCCCATGTAACAATAAGAAATATACTCAAAACCTGTATTAATCATTTTTATATATATATATATATATATGCACCGCTAATTGTCAACCCCTAGTACCCATTACTAATAAATACACAATGATGAGACTATGACCACTTTTCTACCGGTCACTGATATTTACTAAATGGGTTGTGCAGATATTTATAATAGCCTTTATAGCCTTAGGCTATTTATAGCCTTTCGTCAGCCTTGTTTCTGCTTTTGTACCACTGTGTGGTCCTGGAGAACTGGCTCCTCTGTTTCCTGTTTGTCAGCTTGTTGTGGTTTAAGTCCTCCTGTTATGATCGCCTGTTATAAAGATCTTTACGTTTTCGCAGCTCTTCCAGTACCCGAGCCCTGAACTGAGTCCAGTCCTCATCCTGAAACTGCTGGAGAGCCAGGGTCAGTTGGAGGTCAGTGCAATGGCTCCGGAGAAAGGGGTTGTACTCCTTCTCTTCTCCGATGGTGGAGGGACACTGAAAAAGACGTGGATGTTAAACAGCAGTTTGCCTTTTTTTCCCGAAAATAGACCTCCTGGGCCTGATTTACTAAGATCCCAGATAATGAGTTCTAAATTGAGTGGGCAAGCCAAAGTTTTGTGTGTTGTTGTGGGACCAGTTTTTTGGCTGATTTGCTAAGAGTAAATGCACAGTTGACAGTGGGCGGTAATGTGACGCAGGCAATAGTACGTAAATGAGGATTTTATGCATATTAATGGAAAAGAGCAAAATTAAATTAATTCAGCCACTTGTTATTGGACACATGTGCAAGGCAGGACTTTATGCAGAACTCATATACATGGAAAACAACTCAGTACATTTTAGTGATTTATCTGAAGCTGTCAGCACTATATTTCTGATCATTATTTTTCTCATGTTTTTCTCAATTTTTTTATTTTAACTGATGGCAGTTGATGCTGTTACTCTCACCTCTGGCAGTCTGTTCCATGTATCCACCACTCTCTCACTGTAAACTAGAATTTCCTGAAAACCAGACGTGGCCTTCTTTGAAATAATTCTGTTTTCTTCTGATAATCATTGACTGTAATTATTATGAGTTGCAGCAAAATGCACTCTGGTCTACATGCTACTTATGAAAAATATTTATTCTTAAAGAAATAAAAACAAAGTAAAGAGTTATAATCTAAATATACACTATGTTTACAATGATCAATCTTGCAGTCTGTGCTGTTGGAACAACAGTGTTGTCAAGCACAGTAACCAAAATTACAGACACAATCATCACCCGCTAAATTTCCTTTTGACCTTGAGAAATTGTGTTGCATGTGTAAACCTATTTGCATCTTCCCCGATAGGATTTTGAGCACTCATGGACAAACCCCAAATTGCATACTTATGAAGGAAAAACCCCTAAATGGGCAATACGGTCTGCACACACGACGCAGACTTGCGTACACGGCACAGACAATCTTCCACTGAAGGCATCAATAGAGGATCATCCAGAATGACCTGTAACATGTTCTGTCGATGATAAAGACTAATCTAAATTCTGGATAACCATTTCTCTCAAATGTACTTGCTCTGATACGAACTGTATTGGAGATGAAACTCAACGACAAAGAGAGGAAGTAAGAGAACATACAGGGCACTCCAATACTCAGGCAGCAATGTCACGTATGCAGCTGGCTGGTGAGTAGCCCTTCCTTCCAGATGCTGGGCCACATGAATCCCTGTCAGAGAGAGTGAGCTGGAGAAGCATAACAATGATGATGGATCATTCTCACCGTGCACCGTTTGAGGACTCGCTGCTGCAGCACCCACTGATATTTGTTTTCCCGGACAGTGTTGCGCGGTTCAACCTCAGCAGCAAAGAGCAGGTTGTCCTCGGCATACTCGTGACCTGTGGGATACACGGTTTAAAAATGCCTACAGATGGAACTGGACACAAAAAGCTGACCACGCCATGGGTATGCTTCGAGAACACTTGATAAAATCGTAACTGTCCGCTGTACCTGACAACACAAAATCAAAAAGCGGCATGTCACACAACCACTACACACGGACACACGAAAATAAGGAGGATGATCCTACCAGGCCACAACAGAGTGTCATCACTCAGGGAGCCGACTGTGTCCAGCGAAGACAGCATTGTTGTGGCACTTCCTTCAAACATCCTTCCTAAAAACATAAAAACTGGTGATATTAAATGTGACATCTCTGAGTGGATCAGCAGGGTTTATAAACGTCACAACATCAGACATTTTAAGAGGTTTTCATCAGAAAGCATATACTTGAAGAATCTATATACTAAGAGACAACTGTATGCGTGTGTGTGTCCCTCTCCTGTCCACAACAGCACCTCTGAATTGAGCGAAACTTGGCACACATATACTTTGACATATGGGGAATGACACAGGCTATTGAGCACTTTAGTAGTAGCAGCAGCAGCAGTGTTGTCTTGTGGCAGCTTTAGTCACACCCTAACACTTCTCTGGAATCCAGGATGAGTGGAATTTTGTTGAAGTTTTCATTTCAGTCGATGAATCAAACCCACCCTAGTGCGGGTAATCAGCTTTTATCAACTAAAGTTAAAACTGTCTGTAATAGAGTGAAGACATTCACTTTTTTTCTTACTTGTTTGGCAAGCCCTGTGAAACTCTATCAAAGTGGCTTATATGGTAAAAATATGGTCCATTATCAAACAAGATGGCAACATCTACATGTATGACAAATAAAAGCTGCTCCCGTACGGTGATCGGAGTGATGTACTGTCTGACTGACACACCAAAGCAGATGGTGGCAGTAAAACACCATTAGGCTGATGGTCAATTTCTGTGAAACAAGTATAAATGTTGCTGACTGGATAAAGTTAAGGTTACTTTTGTCAAAGAGTACACATCTTAAGCAGGCATAAGTACACATCTTTAACACCACATTATGTCCTCTCTCACCCAGAGGCACTAAAAAAAACCCCCAAAAAACCCTGCATTTTAATACCAAAGCATTGAAGCATTCTCCAAGTATTTCACAGGCTTGTCTAAACTTTAAACAAGCTCCAACATGCTTTTTCTTTAGCAATAGAGTCTTGCGTGCTGAGCTTGCATACAGGCTACGAGGGTTGAGTGCATAACTGTTTTCTTTTAAAAAAAATTGTTCAGATGTTCTCCACAAGTGGTCCTTGGCTCTTGGACAACTCTTCTGATAATTCTTTTCACTCCTCTGTCAGAAATCTTGTGAGAAGCACCTGGTCGTGGCTGCTTCATGGTGAAATTATGTTCTTTCCACTTTCAGATTATCAAATTACATCAAATCAATTTTATTTATATAGCGCCAACTCACAACAAACAGTTGCCCCAAGGCGCTTTATATTGTAAGGCAAAGCCATACAATAATTACGGAAAAACCCCAACGGTCAAAACGACTGCCTGTGAGCAAGCACTTGGCGACAGTGGGAAGGAAAAACTCCCTTTTAACAGGAAGAAACCTCCAGCAGAACCAGGCTCAGGGAGGGGCAGTCTTCTGCTGGGACAGGTTGGGGCTGAGGGAGAGAATCAGGAAAAAGACATGCTGTGGAGGGGAGCAGAGATCAATCACTAATGATTAAAAGCAGAGTGGTGCATACAGAGCAAAAAGAGAAAGAAACACTCAGTGCATCATGGGAACCCCCCAGCAGTCTAAGTCTATAGCAGCATAACTAAGGGATGGTTCAGGGTCACCTGATCCAGCCCTAACTATAAGCTTTAGCAAAAAGGAAAGTTTTAAGCCTAATCTTAAAAGTAGAGAGGGTGTCTGTCTCCCTGACCCGAATTGGGAGCTGGTTCCAGAGGAGAGGAGCCTGAAAGCTGAAGGCTCTGCCTCCCATTCTACTCTTACAAACCCTAGGAACTACAAGTAAGCCTGCAGTCTGAGAGCGAAGCGCTCTATTGGGGTGATATGGTACTATGAGGTCCCTAAGATAAGATGGGACCTGATTATTCAAAACCTTATAAGTAAGAAGAAGAATTTTAAATTCTATTCTAGAATTAACAGGAAGCCAATGAAGAGAGGCCAATATGGGTGAGATATGCTCTCTCCTTCTAGTCCCTGTCAGTACTCTAGCTGCAGCATTTTTAATTAACTGAAGGCTTTTCAGGAAACTTTTAGGACAACCTGATAATAATGAATTACAATAGTCCAGCCTAGAGGAAATAAATGCATGAATTAGTTTTTCAGCATCACTCTGAGACAAGACCTTCTAATTTTAGAGATATTGCGCAAATGCAAAAAAGCAGTCCTACATAGACACCATGTTTCTAAGATTTGTGGGGCCAAGTACAATAACTTCAGTTTTATCTGAGTTTAAAAGCAGGAAATTAGAGGTCATCCATGTCTTTATGTCTGTAAGACAATCCTGCAGTTTAGCTAATTGGTGTGTGTCCTCTGGCTTCATGGATAGATAAAGCTGGGTATCATCTGTGTAACAATGAAAATTTAAGCAATGCTGTCTAATAATACTGCCTAAGGGAAGCATGTATAAAGTGAATAACATTGGTCCTAGCACAGAACCTTGTGGAACTCCATAATTAACCTTAGTCTGTGAAGAAGATTCCCCATTTACATGAAGAAATTGTAGTCTATTAGATAAATATGATTCAAACCACTGCAGCACAGTGCCTTTAATACCTCTGGCATGCTCTAATCTCTGTAATAAAATTTTATGGTCAACAGTATCAAAAGCAGCACTGAGGTCTAACAGAACAAGCACAGAGATGAGTCCACTGTCTGAGGCCATAAGAAGATCATTTGTAACCTTCACTAATGCTGTTTCTGTACTATGATGAATTCTAAAACCTGACTGAAACCCTTCAAATAGACCATTCCTCTGCAGGTGATCAGTTAGCTGTTTTACAACTACCCTTTCAAGAATTTTTGAGAGAAAAGGAAGGTTGGAGATTGGCCTATAATTAGCTAAGATAGCTGGGTCAAGTGATGGCTTTTTAAGTAATGGTTTAATTACTGCCACCTTAAAAGCCTGTGGTACATAGCCAACTAATAAAGATAGACTGATCATATTTAAGATCGAAGCATTAATTAATGGTAGGGCTTCCTTGAGCAGCCTGGTAGGAATGGGGTCTAATAGACATGTTGATGGTTTGGAGGAAGTAACTAATGAAAATAACTCAGACAGAACAATCGGGAGAGAAAGAGTCTAACCAAATACCGGCATCACTGAAAGCAGCCAAAGAGAACGATATGTCTTTGGGATGGTTATGAGTAATTTTTTCTCTAATAGTTAAAATTTTATTAGCAAAGAAAGTCATGAAGTCATTATGGATTATGGCCCCAACATGGCTCACTGGAACATTCAAAGTTTAAATTTCTTCTGTAACCAATGCCATCAGTATGTTTCACATCAATAGGTTGCCAAAATCGTGAGAGCTCTTTGCTTTTACCCATCATGAGATGTTTCTTCTGTGACACCTTGGTAATGAGACACCTTTTTGTAGGCCATCAGCTGGAACTGAACCAGTTGATATTAATGTGCACTGACAAGGGGCAGGACTGGTTTCTAATTACTGATAGATTTCATCTATTGTCTTGGCTTTCCATGCCTTCTTGCACCACCATTTCACATTATTATACATAATTTATGGACATCTATGGTTTGATTTCTTTGTATGTGTGGATTACTTGGGTTGTTACCAACATCTGGTGAAAAGCTTATGTCAATAGCACCTTTAGAAATATATTTACTGAGAAAAATTTTACCCACTGTATTTTTAAACCTGAAAAGTGGCCAGGCATTGTAAATATTTTTACTTGTTAACACTATTTAAGTTTTTTTTTGGCATATTTCATGTGCCTGAACATCTGCAATGTCACACATCAAGAGGTAGAGTGGCCTGGGGGAAAAAATTCCACACCCAGCAAAAAACACAGCAGAGATCCATCAAGGTCATAAACTCACCGCATCCTGACAGGAACACCAAGTCACCAGAGAAGAGGCTGGAGGGGGCGCCGAAAGGCCGGCCATCCAGGAGGTAGATCATGTGACCCACAGTGTGTCCAGGAGTGAAGAGGGCCTTAAAGTGCATACAGCCAACTGATATAGAGTCTTTGTGAGAGAGGGGGCTGATAAAAAAAAAAAGTAGATAAATAAGGAGGGGGGGCGGTGACAACACAAAAGCTTTTCAGTTGATTTCAATTAAAATCAGCCTCCTTTAAGAATGCTGGCAAATGGTAACTCTCATCATAAAATATCTAATTTTAACAGTTTTGTGGTGCTTGTTGGGACAGTGAAGACTGGATCATGATTTCCCACAGGCGCTGGCATGAGTCCAGGTATGAATTATAAAACAAGCTGTTTCATGCTTTGCTTTTAACAGCAATATTTCCTCAGGCACACAAAGAATTGTGTTCAACATGAGGACTCACACGTTAACTACAAAAGGCTCCATTTAATCTGCTTGTGCACAATATGACCCTTTTAAATGATGATTTCTGAACATTTTAGACATTTCTTATGTCTGTGATTTTGTTCCAAAGTGGTGAAGAAATTAAGAAATTAAAGGGCTGGTGGGAAAAAAGAAATCCATGAAAGCCGATTCATAATGGAGGTTACACAGAGGCACCATTTAAATAAATACATTAAATAAAAACCTCTTTCACAACCAATATGATTTTGTTCCAGTATCTTTTCCAACCAGCAGCCTGTGGGCCACATCCAGCCTGCAGGCACATGAGATCCAGCCCACAGATCTGACTCATATCAAACATTTCCACATGTTGCCTGAGGCCAAAACTTCAAGTACGGTATCAGTGCTCAGGTGTTGGGATCAGACAGTAAATATTCAGAAAGATATATTAAAAAAAAAAAAAAAAAAAGACTGAAGGGGGAAAAAGCACAGACAGAAAAACAAAACAGCTATGGAGTGATTTTACAAGTTACATGGTCCAGTCCCATGTTTTATTTTAACAACATGGAAAGTTCGATAAGAAAATCAGATCGACTATAATCAGAAAGGCCTGTGACCACAGAACTATTGGTTTTGTTATATAAATAAAAAAAAGAATGCACATATTTTACAGAAACTAAAATACAAGAATAAGCAGAGACTGCAGAGCTTCGGCCCTGCTCATTAGTTCTCTTCAGAGATATTTTTGTGTTTGTTTGCATTTCTGCCATCACCTTCATATGACTCATTAATCTGGATGAGTTCACGTAGAATGCTCGATTTTTGAGGTAAAGGTCTTGAAAATTGCCTTTTAAAAATGCATTACACTGACATCCTGATTGGTTCAGACTGCATGAACATGGTTATGCTGAGCTTCCATCCAGTTGGATCCAACAATCTGAATTTCACCATCTACACTGTGTCTCCAAGAGTTTCAGGGGCATCCTTCTCTTAAGACCTTTTTATGCTTCTACTACTCCATAACTCCGTGGCCACATGGTTTCTTTGATCCACTCGTAAACCTTTCAGAGTTCTCCTTTGAGGTTAACGCATTTGCGGGTGTCCCAACGCAATTCACCATCGGAACAGTAGGGGGCACACCACACAAAGCGTGGTGTGCCACCTACTGCCCCCACACATCAGGCTATGTGAAGGGGCTCGGAGGAGATTCACAATGATGCAAGTGCTCTGCATGGCTACAGAGGTGTGGATATGCATTACCATAAACTGGGGTTTACTCCCCCTTGGTGGGTTCCCAGTCTAGGACTAGTGGATGATGCTAGTTGCTAATTTTCTTAGCGTATGATCAGTCAAGTCCCATTTCCTCTGAATCTGGAGGCCAGTCGGTTTTTGGTGTCCCTGCTGCCATACTGCCCCCTGCTGACTGACGTAAATATACCTCAGGCAGCTATTAATAAGGTTTGAATTTTCCATTTTTGCAGGAGAATAAAGGTCCGAGCCTTTACGGTCTTGGTGCTAACTGTCTTGCTGTATATTTATGAGATTTCGGCGCTAACCAGTGACCCAAGGTGACGACTGGATGTCTTTGGTCCTAGGTCTCTTCGGAGGATCCTTGGTCACAGCCTGGAATGACTTTGTGTCAAACAAGTCCTTACTAAGAAAGACTAAGATGAGGAGCATCGCCTTCACTATGAGGGAATGTCAGCACCGACATCTTGGCTCTATGTATGAACCAGCACATAGGTACCCGAGTGTTGCACCCCAGTTGCTGGAGAACACCAAGGGGATGCACACGCGTCACATGGCTGTAGGAGATAGATGCTTATTTTAGAGATGTGGGATAGACTGGTTGTCTGCCTGAGTGGTTGTCACCCAGGATCCAAAGCGGTTCCATGGTGTCATGTATTCAGTGAGGCGTGGCACCAGAGCATGTTCCCACACTTGACTCTGACTGTACATCTGCATCTGTACCTCTCTGTTTGTCCACAAATCGACCTCCATTTGTAACGAGCCGAGCTCGTTACAAATGATAATGTTGTACCAATGCATAATGTCGCACTACAACAAATGTAACAACAGATGTTGACCACCAAACTGATCCTGTGGCACTCAATGCACAACACCGCACTTTTCCTAACCAAAAACATTGCATTTTTTTTTTTACATTGCCTTTACTTCTGTGCCTACAGTCCAGGAATTCTCCACAGCTTCTTTTTGCATAACAGCATCATATCAAATCTGTGTATCATTCATTTTTTTCAATGTGAGATGAAAAAAAAATTTAATGATTGAAAAACCACTCATTTTTTTAAATATTCATTTCAAAAACAAAACAAACAGATGACAACTCCTTTATCTGATTTTTTTGCTCAAATCCAAAATGGAAAACAACAAGAAGCCCTAATTTTAATTTGGTTTGGGAAACAAATATTGAAGAAGAAAAAAAAGGTTTTACATTATTCATTTCACTGAAAAATGAATGATACACGAATTATATCATCCCACGGCCGTCCTGAGCACTTTATACACAAATGTCATTTCAGTGAGATTCCAACTGAAAAGTTGTCACTCGTTCACACATTTTCTTAAGTACTTGGCAAACGATCAATTAATGGTATTCGGTTGAAAATGACTAAATGACATTGCAACATTATGCGCCATATTGGCACAACACTATCATGAAACGCTGTCAAACAACTGTGAGTGAAGCCTAAAATATGACTCGATTCTTTGATCGTGCAGCTGAATTGATGTCATGATGACACTGTGCAGTCAGACGTTAGTTTTAAGTGTGGAGCGACAGGATCGTGACAGAGGGGGCAATCAGACTGGGTCTGTGTCAGGAGGTCTGTTGTGTGTTACAGCATCTTACTGTGTGAGTCCAGGAATGTGGTCAGCTGCACTTCCATAAACTCTGCATGAGCTGTGAAGCCTTTTCAACCCTTTGTTTCCACCACTGTGATCCCTATAAATAGAACATGATGCACATTCTCAACATGCCAAAATGGATGATGAACACAACATTCATGTTTTATTTTGTGTCTTGTGTAGGCGGGGCGGTAACACTAAATGCTTTGACATTTATCTTCAGTACAAAATCTGGTCTGGTATAATATGCTCAAATAACAGCGTGCTTACAAGCATTCACGCGACGCACATGCCACTTTATTTTATTCTTAGACAAACACATACTTGAATCTTGAGTGAGTACTTCACAGTGTCACGTCTGCATACGAGTATAAATAAGGAACTCTCACCAGTGCTTGTGTGTGCAGAGGATTGCTTCAAGCATCACTCCTTCTTCTTTGAGGACTGCCTGCAGAGGTACAGAGTTCCGTTTAGTCCTGCTACCTTCATGTTACATAAACTGCGCAGCGGCAGTTCATAAAAAAGCTCATAGTTCTGGAAAATATTTCAGTTTCTTGCCACAACAGTCCATAGTTTTCAGTGGTGGGCACAGCTAACCGAAAAGTTAGCTTCGATAACGGTTAGTCCGCTAACTGAAAAGTTAACTTTTATAACGCTAAACCGCAAAAAAATTTTTGCTAACCACTAACTTTTAGTATTGACTCAATACACTGTCGGCTACTGATAAAGCAATTTCAAGTTTAAGTACCACAAGCCAGAGCTTTTGTCTACATGCACCCTGCCCACTGCTGCAAAGAAGTGTCACTTACTTTTCAGTGTCACTTACTTTTCACACACAACACAGACGGTGGCAGAAAACATCAAACACAAGGCACTTTTCACTCATGGTTTCATTTATAAACAAAACTAATTCCGGGCAGTTTATAGACATGAACGGCAACTCTGTCATTTTTACAAAGTGAAAATACAGCACATATCTTTTAAAGTAATGCGCTAATTTTGAAAGTTTGCGTGTTAACCAACACAAAAGGCATTATGGGAAATGAGTCTCCTCTCATCACCCCCGTCAAAATGCATAGAACACTGATGTCTACTGGATGGGAGTGTGAATAGACCAACAAATTTGTGAATCTCAAATGCAGTTTTGCGCTCAGAATGTCTGAATATTGCATAAGTGAGCAAAGTGATGAATGCATGTGATCGATGGTCCACAAATGCTGAATCACACTTCACAAACAGAATTTTCAGTTTTGTAAATGTATTTTTTCTTTTTTTTTTTAAACAAATGAAAAAAAATACATTTACAAATGCACATTTATTTGTAAAAACCAACACACAAGTTACAGTAACTAGTGTGTTGGCTTTTACAAATAAATGTGAAGATTAAAGCAGAGTGTGGTGGAAGGCAAACGTATGAATGGTCACTGTGGTAAAAATAGTGCCACGGGCACCGTATCTTGCCTGGATGATGCGAGACATCACAGTTTCAGCTAGAAAAGTGGCTATGGTCAAACTCCAACGATTGTATCAAGGTCAAAATAAAATAAAATAAAAATCTTAAAAACCTATCAGATATGTTTTGGAGCTACCTATTAGCTACCCTTGTACCACATTTCAGCTTCATAGCTTTAGTAACTGCTGACCAATGGCTCTAGGTATCATTTTCAATATGGCTGTCATGGCAACTATATCTGAAATTCGACTGCAACACCTCAAACAAACTTTGGTGTCCTCATGGGTAGGAACATGCACACCAATTTTCAGCTTCATTGGTTCAGTTGTTTCTGAGAAAATGATGTTGAAAGTGTCAACTGAAAAAGTGGGGGTGATCACAGTCCAGGGGTCATTTCATGGTCAAAATTGAAAATTTTGCAAAACCCATTGGAAGTTTTTTTTGGGGCTTACTGATTGCTACCCATGTTCTGAAACTTCAGCTCATTTGCTACATAAATGGCTATATATAAGATTTTCAGGATGGACGCCATAGGGGCCATATTTGAAATCGGATCGAACACCTCAAACAAACTTTGGTGTCCTCATGGGTAGTAACATGCACACCAAGTTTCATCTTCATCTGTAGAGTGTCACAATCCAACCCCTCCTCCGCTCCGTGACACCTGGATAATGGATCAAGTAGGGGACTTCCTGTTGGGGTGAAATACGGTGGGACCTTGTGCACCCCATGGCCTCTACAGCAACCATGAAGGTCAACAGGAACCCTAAACATAAGTCGGCTAACAGGCTGTGGTTAAACAAGGATTCCTCAATGATGGATCAAGCAGAGGAGGTGACGGCTTGTAACCCAATGAAGGCTGCAGCAGGTCATCAGACCCCGATCATCTGGGATTTCCCAGCCACTGGACCAGGCTAAGGATCTGTCAAGGGCTGTATGTTTGTCAGAGTGCAGCAACATTCCCTAGGCACAGGTGTCTCTAGATCGAACCTGGATGTAGCTATCTCCTCTAGGAATCAATCAAGAGAGGATCTTCCTCGTCACTGAGGTATTGCCACGATGATGACATCTGTAGCTTTTCATCGTAAAGTTAAACAGACACTAAAGATATTTACTATACCTGCACCATTTGTGGGTCCGCTGGGTCGATTACCACAGCAACACTGGAAGTCACGTCAATTACAAGATAGCTGTAGTTGTCAGACAACACGGAGATGGGAATTATTTTAACACCTGCAGGGAGAGAAAAACAGATCAACTCGATTCATTTTTGAATTTCATTTGCCCACATATAATGCCGATGGAATGTTTCAAGCCTTTGCATTTAGTGATGACATTTGGTGGAAGCAGTGGCGTAAAGGTCAGACAAAAAAATCTGTGTGAGGAAGGTGGAAGCACAGCTTTTATCCCTCCTTGATTGCAACTGCTAAAATTCCCATGAGCAAGGCTATTATTTTTATTATACACTTGCTTACAGATCAGACTGTGGTTGCACTGATCAGCTTCTAGATATTCATATTAAAGTGCATGATAGTGTTATGAAATTTGCTTTAATGACACTTGTTATCCTGGATTTAATGAAATTATTTGGCTCAATCCACAATATACAATCTGCTTTTTGATCTGCATTTTTCATCTCTCCACCATAAGCACAGACACTACGAGCACCACTTTGAAATCAACATACCGTTGAACTCAACAGGCTGAGCTACAGAGTGTCCAGCGGGGTACTGTTCCCGGGCTTTCCTCACTTGTCTCTTGTAGTACAGGAAGCCGAGTCTGGTCCTGGTGTAGAGTGTGTACCTGAGAACCACAGGGCGAACAGAAATGATTAATGCAAGGATTTTCCAGTTCCTCATAGGGCCTTCAAAGCATGTTGTGGTGTTTTGTAACAGAGTTACCCACTAGTCTAATTTGACCTCATCCCATTGCCAAATGATTCCAGGCCAAAAAAAAAAAACTACACTTTAATGTTCAATGAATGTATGTCCAGACTTTGACTGGAACTGTTAAAAAACAGAAAAAAACAACAACCTCAGATCAATGCTGCAAGTAGCACAAGGAAGTTCTTATCAGTTTATGCTTCATTCCAATCAAACATCAAAATGGTACAATAGGAAGGGCAACTACAGGGTGGGCGATCTGGCAAAAAGCTCTTTTGAGGCAGAATAACAATTCAAGAGCTGATCAGATTTACAGTAGATGAACTCATGTGATCAAATGATTGGTTGTGCATTTGGTGTTCTGGATACAACGCCACCAAACACCTGGATGCTCTTTTTGTTGTTGTTGATGTTATGACTGTAAATAGTCACTCATGTCTTTTCCATTTTGACACTTTCAGGATGTTGGTCCACCCACCGCCATTCTTTGTCCACAGTGCCGTTATTTGTTTGCATAATAACAACAAGCTACACCGTCCAGATGGGGGGGGGGGGGGGACTGCCCAGGGTGTACTCCGCCTCTTGTCCATATGACTGATGGAATAGGCTCCATCCCCCTGTGACCCTTGACTAGAGTAAACTCTTATAGAAAATGAAGGAATGAATTTATATGTCAAAGTAGGAACTGCGATTTGGTAGAATTAGAGATTCTACCAATAGAGACTGCGATCGGAGTCTGTATTGGTAATGATTACAACTTCTTACTTTACTGTGATCACTTCAGCATGGTGTGGCTCTAATGTGAAGATGATATGACAGATATTTTTCTAATTTCCACAGTAAGGTATTGCTGTCATTCTATGTCTAGATATCATCTTGTCATAGAATCGGAGTCTCTACTAGTAGAGTCTCCGATTGCAGGCTTCTTATGGCTGATTGACGCTGAAAACCTGAACATGACCTTTTCTGGACCAGATTAGGTTTTCTTTTTCCCCCTTTTTCCAAAACAACTTAAGAATAAGATCAACTTCATTTATCCCGAAGGAAATTATTTTGCCAGAGTACCGAAACAGTGACAGTAAACAATTTTTTTTTCTTAAAAACCTTTGCACAAGATGTTCGACAATACTGCACATAACTCTAACGTAACTGAATGACTCTTTTCATTATGTATTCATCCTGCAGAGCAGGAAGGAATTATACAGTCTGATTGCCACAAGCAGGAAAGACCTCCTGTGGTGTTCTGTGGTGCACCTTGGTGGTCTCAGTCTGTGGCTGAAAGTGCTCTGACAGGACATCAGTGTGGCATGCAGGGGGTGGGAAGTGCTGGCCTGGATGCTGAGCAGTTTCCTCAACATCCTCCTCTCTGACACCTCCACCACTGACTCTAGCTCAACCCCCAGGACAGAGCCAGCCCTCCTGATGAGCTTGTCGAGTCTCTTTGTGTCAGTTGCCTTCAGCCTGCTGCCCCAGCACACTACGGTATAGAAGATGAGGCTGGAGACCACCAAGTGGTAAAACATCTGCAACATATTTCTGCAGACATTGAAAGATTTGAACCTCCCGAGGAAGTAGTCAGCTCCAATCCAGAGCCATCCAACTTGTTTTCTAGTCCGTTTCCAAGATGTCTCAGAATGTTTCCAGGTTTTAGGATCCACCTCCTAAAAGCAAGTTTGTTGGAACTCACCTCTGTATCAGATCCTTTTTCTTGCCTTTAAAAATTGTAGTTTTGCACTTTAACCATCTTTTTAGTTCTGCTATTGTTGCTGCCTCGAATGATGAGTTAATAACAGCTCCAGGTCCATTTTCTGGATCCAAAGTGGGCTTAAAAGCACCACATCTATCTGTTTGCATCCATGGACACACAGACTATCCCATGATGCATTGCGCGAGGGCTACTTTCAGGCATGTGCACCGACACATGAAATCCCCCTAATAATTTCATCTTCATCTCGTAGTGCAATGGCAAGTCCAAGTCTATACCTCACGGCTGTCTCATGAAATTTTGCCACATTTTCACGAACTTTTGCCATCAGAAAGAGTAAAACATATGCTTCTGGAACCTACCGTTTACTCACCGATAAAACCAAGAAGGCCAAAATGACACTTTATTCTGACATCAGTGAAAACGCTCTATTCACCCTATTGACGTATCCCATAATCCCTTGCATGCCAGAGAGTTGCTGCAGTCAAACAACATATAGAGAATCAACACAATGACAGTTGTAAATTAATATTACACTACAAAAATGTATTTTTTATGCTTTTCGTCACATTAATAAGAGACTGCATGCATGATACCCTGAAAACTTGCTAAAACAATTATAACAAATAATCTGTGATCTGCTACATTTAATCTGCATGGAATTTAATAAACACACTATATATTAGTCTGGAACAAAGAGGACAAACAGTGTTGTAAAGAACAATAATCAAGACGTTAAAAGCAAACTTCACTTTCCCCCAGGACGACATGATCAGGAAGCGAGCGTAGCTCACAGCAGCTCCCATTGAAAATAATGGAGAGACAGACTGTGATTCTCGCATGTTTACATAAAACAATGCAATAACAACATCTATAAACCCAGAGAATATATTCACTAGAGTTTTAGGCACAATATAAAAATAGTTTTATGTTGCAATGTTAATGGTGTTGTCTGTGTGCAGCGGTTAAATTGCAGTGTGATCAGAGCGTCTCAATGCAGTTCTCAATGTTACTGAGATCTCGCAGCGCGGCGACCTGTCTGTGGTTTTGCGGGATTTGAAACGTTAGTAGGGCGAATAGGCTGGAGCTGATGTCCAGCAACTTGTTGGGGATTCTGCAACTTGACAGAAAAACACAGAGACCAGCCCAGTGGCAGAATCAAAAATTAATATAAGCTGCATAGAGGCAATGCCAGTTGACAATATGACCCCTTTAAAATAAAAAAGGCACAGTAGTTCTACTCTTTGCCCACTGGAGAAAAAATAAATAAAACAATCTGGGGAAACTGCTCTCCAGCACCCTTCACCAGACAATACTTATTTCTGCAGAATCTGGTGTGGGAGACCTTCCGAGACCACAACGTATTTTGGCTAATAGAGTTTGGCTAATAGCGTCCATGTTGCTAAGCTACGCTAACGCGGAAGCTCGTTTCATGCTGTTTTGGACACGTCATACTTACGCGATTCTGAACAAAGGCTTCTCCGTGCGGGCCATTATGGTGCTCAGGAACCTTCTCAAAAACACTTTTCCAGAGCGTCTGAAGCGAAAACACAAACAGAAGAAAGAGCAAGAAAAAGATGCGGTGACAGCAGCTGCCAGCCACCAGTCCAGCGCCATAACGTCAAAATGATGCGTGATGACGTCAGAAACGACACGCCCACCCATTTATCTGTTGCATTAGGAAAATAATAATAGTGATCATGGTTATTATTATTAATATTGTTATTATTATTATTACTGGTATGCTCTCACCTTAAGCTTTGCTTCTGCCCTCACCCTTTCAGTCACACGGTCGGTCATTCATTCATTCATTCATTCATTCATTCATTCATTCATTCGTGAACCCTTGTTGCATGGGTCCACTGAACTATTTCACAAAAGTAAAACTAATTTATTTTGCTTTTATTGAACTAAACAGCATGAGTATACAATTGATATAATAAATCGCCATAGTACAGAACAACAGGAACATAAAACAGTTGAATGTTACAAACTAGAGAGAGAAGATCTAAATTAAAATATTTAAAGGGGTACAACACTGAAAAAAATTGGAGTGGTATTTACTTGAAAAAAAAAAACCTAGGAAAGTTTTTTCACTCAGAAATTCCAAGTAAATTTTGCAAGGGGAATTCTTAAGTAAATTTTACTTGCATATATTAGTTTTTCTAAAAAAAAAATAACTCAAGTAACATTCACTAGCAATTATCAATTGAATATTTTCATTGAATTTTACTCTGTCCACTAATACCTTTTGCACTTGGTTTCACTGCAAAAGGCTCCCGGTTCAAACCCCACCTCTGCCGCATTTCTCCATATAATGTGGAGATCCATCAGGAAGGGCATCCAGTGTAGAAGTTGTGCCAAATCAACATTCAGATCCAAAGTGGATCTGCTGTGGTAACCTTGGGTGAAAACAAGGGGAACAGCTGAAACGTTTTACTTTTTATGACTAAAGACAGTAAAATTCAATGAAAATATTCAGCTGATAATTGCTAGTAAATGTTACTTGAGTTATTCCTTTAGAAAAACTAACATATGCAAGTAAAACTTACTTAAGAATTCTCCTTGTAAAATTTACTTTGAATTTCTGAATGAAAAAACTTTCCTAGATTTTTTCAAGTAAATATCACTCCACTTTTTCTTCAGTGAAGCTGTTACTACTTCCATTGCAGGTAAGATTGATAAAATACAGAGTACTATGTGTATTTTCCGAGAAACCAAATAATACATTCCTTCAAACCACAGCAATACATATACACTCAACAAAAATATAAACACAACACTTTTGGTTTTGCTCCCATTTTGTATGAGATGAACTCAAAGATCTAAAACTTTTTCCACATACATAATATCACCATTTCCCTCAAATACTGTGCACAAACCAGTCTAAATCTGTGATAGTGAGCACTTCTCATTTGCTGAGATAATCCATCCCACCTCACAGGTGTGCCATATCAAGATGCTGATTAGACACCATGATTAGTGCACAGGTGTGCCTTAGACTGTCCACAATAAAAGGCCACTCTGAAAGGTGGAGTTTTGTTTTATTGGGGGGGGATACCAGTCAGTATCTGGTGTGACCACCATTTGCCTCATGCAGTGCAACACATCTCCTTCGCATAGAGTTGATCAGGTTGTCAATTGTGGCCTGTGGAATGTGGGTCCAGTCCTCTTCAATGGCTGTGCGAAGTTGCTGGATATTGGCAGGTACTGGTACACGCTGTCGTATACGCCGGTCCAGAGCATCCCAAACATGCTCAATGGGTGACATGTCCAGTGAGTATGCCGGCCATGCAAGAACTGGGACATTTTCAGCTTCCAAGAATTGTGTACAGATCCTTGCAACATGGGGCCGTGCATTATCCTGCTGCAACATGAGGTGATGTTCTTGGATGTATGGCACAACAATGGGCCTCAGGATCTCGTCACGGTATCTCTGTGCATTCAAAATGCCATCAATAAAATGCACCTGTGTTCTTCGTCCATAACAGACGCCTGCCCATACCATAACCCCACCGCCACCATGGGCCACTCGATCCACAACACTGCCATCAGAAAGCCGCTCACCCACACGACGCCACACACGCTGTCTGCCATCTGCCCTGAACAGTGTGAACCGGGATTCATCCGTGAAGAGAACACCTCTCCAACGTGCCAAACGCCAGCGAATGTGAGCATTTGCCCACTCAAGTCGGTTACGACGACAAACTGGAGTCAGGTCGAGACCCCGATGAGGACGACGAGCATGCAGATGAGCTTCCCTGAGACGGTTTCTGACAGTTTGTGCAGAAATTCTTTGGTTATGCAAACCGACTGTTTCAGCAGCTGTCCGAGTGGGTGGTCTCAGATGATCTTGGAGGTGAACATGCTGGATGTGGAGGTCCTGGGCTGGTGTGGTTACACGTGGTCTGCGGTTGTGAGGCTGGTTGGATGTACTGCCAAATTCTCTGAAACGCCTTTGGAGATGGCTTATGGTAGAGAAATGAACATTCAATACACGAACAGCTCTGGTTGACATTCCTGCTGTCAGCATGCCAATTGCATGCTCCCTCAAATCTTGCAACATCTGTGGCATTGTGCTGTGTGATAAAACTGCACCTTTCAAGCATGCCATAGTGTTGCCTCTACTGAAAAAAAACAGGTTTAAATCAAATGGAGTTAAGTAGTTTTAGACCTATTTCTAAGCTCCCATTCCTGTCTAAGATCCTCAAGAGGGTGGTTTCAGACCAACTGACACGCTTCCTGGGTCAGAATAACATTCATGACAGGTTTCAGTCCGGTTTTCGTAGACAACACTCTACGGAAACGGCTCTTTTGAAAGTGTCCAGCGACATTATTATGTCTGCTGATGCTGGGAAATCCACCGTTTTGGTTCTTTTGGATTTGTCCTCTGCCTTTGATACTGTTGACCATCAGGTCCTGCTGAATAGATTGAGGGATCATGTCGGACTGTCGGGGTCAGTTCTTCGGTGGTTTTTCTCATATCTGTCTGGGCGTAGCTTTAGCGTTTTTGCTAACCAGATAAGGTCAGAGTCTGCGGACCTATTATGCGGAGTCCCTCAGGGTTCTGTATTGGGCCCCATTTTGTTTTTATTGTACTTGATCCCTTTAGGTAGGATCATTCAAAGATTTACTGATGTCTCTTACCAGTTATTTACGGATGACATCCAGCTTTACTGCTCCTTTAAGCCATCTGAGATTAAGAGGCTTGATTCCTTCCTCCATTGTTTGGCGGAAATAAGACAATGGCTAACGAATAACTTTCTTCAGCTCAACGCAGACAAAACAGAGACATTGGTTATTGCCCCTAATGCCCATATTCGAGGTATTCAGCAGTACTTGGGAGACCTGGGCCAGTCTGCTAAATCATGTCTTCGAAACTTGGGTGTCATTTTTGACAAAGACATGTCGTTGGTACAGCATTGTAAACAGCTGATGAGGAAATGCTTCTTTCAATTAAGAAACATCTCTAAGCTCAGGAAAATGGTGTCTCGAAATGATTTAGAGCTTATTATTCATGCTTTTGTGTCAACATGTTTAGACTACTGTAACAGTTTTTCATGTCTAAACAAGGAGTTGCGTCGACTGCAGTTAGTACAGAACTCTGCAGCGAGAATTCTGACACAAGCCAACAGGAGGACTCATATTTCCCCAATTTTAAAGGAGCTTCATTGGCTGCCAGTGTCCTTCAGGATCAATTTTAAAATTTGGGTTTTAACCTTTAGAGCTCTACATGGCCAGGCGCCTCCCTATATCTGTGACCTCATCCAGCCTTATGCCCCTGCCAGGGCGTTGAGGTCTGTGGACCAAAATCTATTGATGGTTCCACGCACCCGTTTTGCAACCAGAGGAGAGCGATCCTTCCAGGCTGTTGCTCCCAGGCTTTGGAATGGTCTCCCACTCTCTCTGCGCTCACTGGACTCTGTCGATACTTTTAAAAGCCAACTTAAGACCTTCTTTTTTACACAAGCTTTTGCTTAGCTTTTGGGCTGCTTTGCTATCATATGTTATGTTTTTAAATGTCTCGGCCATTGTCTGATGTATTGTGCTTTTATGTTGTCAAGCACCTTGTGGCTCTTGTCTGTGAAAGGTGCTATATAAATAAAATTTACTTACTTACTTTCAGAGTGGCCTTTTATTGTGGGCAGTCTAAGGCACACCTGTGCACTAATCATGGTGTCTAATCAGCATCTTGATATGGCACACCTGTGAGGTGGGATGGATTATCTCAGCAAAGGAGAAGTGCTCACTATCACAGATTTAGACTGGTTTGTGAACAATATTTGAGGGAAATGGTGATATTGTGTATGTGGAAAAAGTTTTAGATCTTTGAGTTCATCTCATACAAAATGGGAGCAAAACCAAAAGTGTTGCGTTTATATTTTTGTTGAGTGTGTATCAGTCTTTTAATTAAAGTTTCTAAATCACAGATGAAGTCCAAAGCAAGGCTTAGAGTTGGGTGAGGTGATGGTAGTTGAGCGTTGGGTTTGAGACTAGAGCATCTTTGGTTCAAACCCCCTCCAAACCAAAAAAAACACTAAGGGCCCTTGGGCAAGGTCCTTAATTAGTTGAGCACGTTGCATGGCAGCACCTTGACATCAGAAGGGGGGGGAGGGGAGGTATGGGTGAATGTGAGGCATCATTGTAAAGCATGTTGAGCTTCTGAGTCAGATGAAAAAGTGCTATATAAATGCAGTCCATTGACCACAGGCTTAAGTAATTTTGATAAATGTGTGTTCACAGCTGTCAGCCAGTGTGTGCAAGGCTGAACAATTTTAATTTACTAACCGCTGATGTTATCGGACACTGTCCAAACAAACCTACACATTTGAAGGACCCACATTAATGTCCCTTAACACCTTAAATTATTCTAAATCATGGCCTCATTGTTTTTTACTGTGTTTATGCTTAAACTGCCAATTATGCAAATGACAAGTCCCAGGGCAAAATAAAATTTAAATGTTTTTAAAGAATGGTGAATGCATTGAGTTGCCTTGTGATTGGCTGATTAGCCATTTGTGTTAACAAGGTATTGAAAAGGTGTACCTAATAAAGTGGCTGGTGAGTGTCTGTTGGTTGAATTCTTTGTTGAATTGCAAACAAAACAAACCAATGAGCAGTTTGTCATAAAAATGACTGAATGTTGTGCTTTTACGTCAGAAGTAGCATTAATCTCTCACAGGGTTTTGTCTTATGGCCACAGATACATACTTTACTGCAGTATTTCTGTGCAACAAACAGAGAACATGTTATCACTTTAATTAATGAGGATGTAAGACGTACACACTGAGCCTGGCCAGACGTCCCATCTGCTCCCAGATAACTGATTGATGTGTAACATTAGTGCAGCTCACTGACCAATTAGGTTATAGATGAAAATATAGGGTATGATGCTCTAACACAGGTAATAAATAACAGACAGATGGCGATGAATGGAATTAAGACAAAAACAGCCAAACCCAGTAGGTCAATGTTTGTACAGCGTGGCCATACTGTGCATTCTGTATTTTTACTGTGTTGGCATTATTTTGAAAAAGTGCCGTTTGTGAGCTGCAGACCTCCAGCTCTCTGACACCCAGCGGTGTGTGTTTCAGTGAGCGGATCCAGTTACAAAGTCGACATCTTCATTTGGTGGACTTGCACTGAGAGACAGGAGACATCGAAGGACACGTGCTCGTCTCCATCCAAAGACACCATGTAAGAACCTTTTCTTTAATTTGAATTTAAAAGGCTGAAACTCAAAATATGGATGCCAACTTAAATTTAACTGTTTTACTTCACTACAATATGGTTATGCTGGTGTTGTTGTATTTACAACTCAAGAGTTTTATTTTGTGATCTTAAAAGGTATATTTATGACCATATATTGATACGATAGTAACCTTCTCTGGGTATCTCTGTACAGTTGTATGCAAAAGTTAGGGTGCACATGCAAAGTTAGGGTGCTTATGTGTTCTGGCTCCTGCACTGTTCAGTACTTGCACAGAGTGGGTGTTGGGTAAGGTAGTGGAGTCAGACCGGGCGTTGGGTAAGGTAGTGGAATCAGACTGTTTATTGTGTAGGGTAGTAGAGTTAGACCGGGCATTGGGTAAGGCAGTGGAGTCAGAGAGGGTGTTGGGTAGGGTAGTAAAGTCAGACTGTTTGTTGGGTAAGGTAGTGGAGTCAGACAGGGTGTTGGGGAGGGTAGTGGAGTCAGACTGGGCGTTGGGTAGGGTAGTGGAGTCAGACTGTTTATTGTGTAGGGTAGTAGAGTTAGACCGGGCATTGGGTAAGGTAGTGGAGTCAGATAGGGTGTTGGGTAGGGTAGTAAAGTCAGACTGTTTGTCGGGTAAGGTAGTAGAGCTAGACCGGGCATTGGGTAAGGTAGTGGAGTCAGACTGGGCATTGGGTAGGGTAGTGGAGTCAGACTGGGCATTGTGTAAGGTAGTGGAGTCAGACTGGGTGTTGTGTAAGGTAGTGGAGTCAGGCTGTTTGTTGGGTAGGGTAGTGGAGTCAGACTTTGCGTTGGGTAGGGTAGTGGAGTCAGACTTTGCGTTGGGTAGGGTAGTGGAGTCAGACTTTGCGTTGGGTAAGGTAGTGGAATCAGACTGTTTATTGTGTAGGGTAGTAGAGTTAGAACGGGCATTGGGTAAGGTAGTGGAGTCAGACTTTGCGTTGGGTAAGGTAGTGGAGTCAGACTGTTTATTGTGTAGGGTAGTAGAGTTAGACCAGGCATTGGGTAAGGTAGTGGAGTCACACAGGGTGTTGGGTAGGGTAGTAAAGTCAGACTGTTTGTTGGGTATGGTAGCGGAGTCAGACTTTGCGTTGGGTAAGGTAGTGGAATCAGACTGTTTATCGTGTAGGGTAGTAGAGTTAGACCAGGCATTAGGTAAGGTAGTGGAGTCAGACCGGGCGTTGGGTAAGGTAGTGGAATCAGACTGTTTATTGTGTAGGGTAGTAGAGTTAGACCAGGCATTGGGTAAGGTAGTGGAGTCAGACAGGGTGCTGGGTAGGGTAGTAAAGTCAGACTGTTTGTTGGGTAAGGTAGTAGAGTTAGACCGGGCATTGGGTAAGGTAGTGGAGTCAGACAGGGTGTTGGGTAGGGTAGTGGAGTCAGACTGTTTGTTGGGTAGGGTAGTGGAGTCAGACTGGGCGTTGTGTAAGGTAGTGGAGTCAGACTGGGCATTGGGTAGGGTAGTGGAGTCAGACGGGGTGAGTCAGACTGTTTGTTGGGTAAGGTAGTGGAGTCAGAATGGGCATTGTGTAAGGTAGTGGAGTCAGACTAGGTGTTGGGTAGGGTATTGGAGTCAGACTGGGCATTGTGTAAGGTAGCAGAGTCAGACTGGGTGTTGGGTAGGGTATTGGAGTCAAACTGTTTGTTGGGTAAGGTAGTGGAGTCAGACTGCGCCTTGTGTAGGGTAGTGGAGTCAAACTGTTTGTTGGGTAGGGTAGTGGAGTCAGAATGGAACAATGGAGACAATGGAGCCCAGCAACTTGGATGCCTTTTTCGTTGAGAAAAGGTTCACTGACCTTGAGTTTGCAGACGATACAGTGATCTTTGCTGAATTAATTGATGCTGCTATTGTAGCACTGGAAAAGCTGAGGGAGGAGTGTTTGGATTTGCAATTGTCCAAGATCCAGGTTTTGCACATTTGGACTTGGCCATGAGAAGTGCATCTGCATATGGGTAAAGTGTCAAATATTTTTTGAGAGACTCAGTTACCTCAGCAGTGACATTCATGTCTGTAGGTCCTCAGGCTTCAGTCTTACTGTATGGTTGCCACAACTGGATACTAACCAGTGATCTAAGACAGGGTTCTAGCCTTAGCTCCAGAGGTCACTTGCTATTTGGGCAAGTTTGGGGTCACATCTACTTGCCACATGGCAAGTAAACTAATTTAACCATACATACATGTGTGCATCAGAATGAGGATCTGCCAAAACACAGTTCCCGTACTTTTATTTTCCTAGGTATTGCACTTGCACAGAAACATATTGTAAGCACATTAAAAATCAATCCATTTTGCCTGCTTGACAATTTAACAGCTATGCCATGCACTGGGGGGGGGGGGGGGGGGGGGGTCACTGTTAATAAAAGGCAATCCTTTCAGTTTTATGTTTTTCAAAGTAAACCAATTTTTTAAAGTTGTTCCTCAATTCCACTTAATTCCACTTTGCAGAGAATTTTCGGAACAAAACTACGACACACAGCATATTACTGAGGTCCACCTGAACCCATTATATGCAAATTTTATTGTATTTACAAGCAGAAAAAAACACGTTTGGTAATATTGCACATGAGTGATTCAACTATTCTTGCACAAGAATGTATAAATATTATTGCACATGAGAAAGAAAAAAATTGTTACTGTGATGATTTGAGTGGTCTAGTGGGAACAGAAGTGGTTGTGGAGTCTGACGGCAGCAGGAAGGTATCGCTCCACTTTGGGTGAAGCAGCCTGTCACTGAAGGAGCTTTCCAGTGCAGTCAGGGTGTCATGCATGGGGTGGGAGGCGTTCTCCAGCAGGGATGACAGGTTTGCCATTATCCTCCTTTCTCCCACCTCCTGCACTGGGTCGAGGGCACTTCCTTGTCAAGTCTCTCAGGTGATGCTGCTAAAATGAATTTAAAAGGATAGGAAGTGTAGTTCCATATTATGCCAGTATGCTAGCCATACAAGAGAGAGAATAAATGCATGTTAAGCCTGGGAAAGGCTCTACAGAATCTGTTTTATTGTCATAGGGAGATTATTCCACAAAACAGGTGCACAATATGAGAAGGCTCTGTTCTGTGGAAAGAACTAAAAAAAACCAGAGTCCATAGAAGAGGTCCTTCAAGTTTTAAAGACTTTGTGTGGAAGAACAGGCTAAAATCACATCTGAGCAATGCATAACACTAGTTTCTTCACACAGGAGGAATCTTGAAGCTGTCATTACCAACATCTGTATGACATATTAAATAAATTTCAGTAATGTGTTCAATACTTTTTCCCTGTGTCATTCCATTTCATTACACATAATTTATGGACACCAATGGTTTGATTTCTTTGTGTACATTACTTGGGTAACTTGTTACGGACACCTGGTGAACATTTCATGTCAATCGCACATTTAGAAATATATTTACTGAGCTGTAGAATGAAGCTGTAGAAACATCTCAAGGGTGATCAGTGGAAACAGGAGGCACCTGAGCTCAATTTTGAGCTTCATGGCAAAGGCTGTGAATACTTATGTACGTGATTTTTTTAGTTTGTTTTTTTTTTAATAAATTTGCAAAAATCTTAAAAAAAACAAACTGTTCACATTGTCATTATGGGCTATTGTGTGTAGAATTTTGAGGGAAAAAATTAATTACATCATTTTGTAATAGGACTGTAACAAATAAATGTGGGAAAAGTGCAGTGCAGTGAATACTTATAGATGCCCTGTAAATGGACATTTATATAGTCCTTTCCCATTTGAATCAAAAGCTCAAGGCACTTTACAATGATGCCTCACATTCTTGTATTCTCTTGCTCACACACACACACACACACACACACACACACACACACACACACACACACACACACACACACACACACACACACACACACACACACACACACACACACACACACACCTCAGGAAACATTGTGAAAGGTTCGGCACTGGTTGGGAATAGATGTAAATACATTTTGGAGGACATCTGCAGGCAGGGATAGAATTAGGAAATTAAAAAGTGTCAAAGTGCTTTGGACTCTTGCAGAAGGATGCACTCAGATTGGTGTTGTAGTGCATTCTACATATTCACTTGTCATTATACAGTTCATTTGTCACAGAATAATTATGATGCAGCTGATACCTCTCTATCTTGTTTAAAGCTGTCCTGCAAAAACCATAATGTCAAAAATAGACGCCCCTCCACCCTATGAGGACGCACTGCAGCACCCTAAATATGAGAACTACCCCCAGCAGCCACAACAGAGCTCCACTGTTCCACCACCGCCAGCTTACAGTCCCAGTCCCGGCACGTATCCCGGACAGCCAGGCTACTGGGGCCAGCAGGGCGCCTACCCTCAATCTGCCATGTGGGCTGCACCTGGATTCTCTCCATCTGGGATGCTGCCCATAATTCCGACTCTGTCAGCTGAAGTGCCAGCATCCAGCCCAGGTTGTGAGGAAATGACACAAACCTGCACTTCAGTTCGTTCTGCATTACACACATTCATTCACACGTGTGACAACATACAAGAGTTCTTACTGTCGCCAACTGTGCAGGAGACATGGAGGACTTCCTGAGCACGCAGTGGGAGAGCACATCGATCCGTCATGCCTTCATCAGAAAGGTTAAAACCTACACACTCATTTCACACAACGCTCCCAGCGTACAGTGGCTAAAATGTTTTGTGCTTCTTTTGGTTTGCACACAGGTTTACTTAATTCTAGCAGCTCAGCTGACTGTGACCTTCTCAGTTGTTGCCGTCTTTACATTTGTGTAAGCATCCGTCTGTCCCAGTGCAATATTCCAGCAGCAGTTATGTGCTGATTGTGCTGGAATTCTGTGCTGCTCAGTGATTCTTTTCCATCTCTGCTTTCAGTGAACCGGTGAAGACGTTTGTCATCAGATACCCCGGCGTCTACTGGGCATCTTTGTAAGTTATCCAACAGGAAAACTTTTTTCACCATTACTGTTCAAATAATGTTCTGTTTAACGTATTTAAACAATCTGTCTTTCCACAGTGTGGTTTACTTTTTGGTGTACTGCATTCTGATCTGCTGCAAAGGGCCAAGGTTAGCGCCACACAGCCCTCGCTGCATACATTACAAGTCATATAAATTATGCTTACGAGTGGATTCAATTCTACTAATCATTTGCAATTTATCTTAAGGAGACGTTTTCCATGGAATTTCATTCTGCTGGCAGTATTTGTAAGTTATGTTTGCTGACTACGAGCCTAACAAATAGTATTTAGATACAAGATAAAAAGGTGTGTGTAAGGCCTTGTTCACTCAGAGGCGTGTACAGCGAAAAAATACATACCCTTCGAGGGTCAACAGTGTTTATTGACAGTATTTTGCAACACATTTTTTTCCCCCACATTTGTACATAAGCACAGTGGATTAGTGGTTAGCACTGTTGCCTCACAGCAAAAAGGTCATGGGTTTGATTCCCACCTCTGATTTCCACCTGTGTGGCGTTTGCATGCTCTCCCTGTGTTTGCGTGTGTTTCCTCCAGCTTCCTCCTACATCCAAAGACATGCAGCTTAGGTGGATTGGAAACTTTATAATTGCCCAGGTCTCCTGTGCAAAAGACATCTTGATCTCAGTGGGATTAACCCGGTTAATAAAGGTTAAATTAGATTTAGCGCCACCTACAGTTCATCCTTTCATACATTACAGGCATTTCTTTAGTGGTCCCATTTTTGTGAAGTTTGCATGTTCTTTCCGTGTTTGTGTGGGTTCCCTTTAGTTAATTTGGCTTTCTCCCACTTCCAAAGACATGCCATGTCTATATGAGTCAGGGTGCACCTCACCTCTCATCCGTGACCCTGCAGTGGACTGAGCAGCTTCAGAAAATGGATGGATGGATGGATGGATAGTGATAATAGCAATTTTCAACTAAAATAACTTACTTGGCAAAAAAATTGATTCTGATAAAATGCCCTCACATAGATACTGAAAGGGGTGTGGGAGTGTGCCCAATTAGTCCACATGATCTTTGTGGATGTCTTCAGAGTTCTAAGACTGGATACCCCAAGACATATTGTGGGAGATGCTGCAGGACTATGGTTACCAGGTCCATTGCAACGTGTGGCCCGGTCTCTGTACGGAAGTACGGGCTGTGCCCACAGTTTCAACATTTCATCAGACCTGTTTCCAGTGGGTCTTGGACTCCGCCATGGCTGCCCCTTGTCACAAACCCCGTTTGTGAGTTTTCTGGACAGGATTTCAAGGTGCAGTCAAGGATTGAATGGTGTCTAGTCTGGTTATCTCAGAATTACATCTCCACTTTTTGCAGATGAAGGGGTTCTATTGGACTCATCAGACTGTGACCTCTGATGGCAGGTTTGAGGCAGAGTGTGAAGTGACTTCATTGAGGATTAGCACATCCAAATCTAAAAACATGGGCCTCTGTCTGTAAAGGGTGGATAGCCCCCTCTGCATCAGGGGAGAGTTATGGCCCCAAGTGAAGGAGTTTAAGTATCCTGAGGTCTTGCGCTAAATTGAGGGTAAAATGGAGAGAGTGACAGATGGATTGAAGCTGCACCTGAGGTCCTAGGGACTCTGTACCAGACTGTTGTAGTGAAGAAAGCTGAGCCAGAAAGCAAGGCTCTCAATTTATGCTCTTATAGTCAATGATGGCCATGACTCAGCCACATGGGTGTGCAGCCAGTACACTCTGAGTGCTGGTCCCAAGCTCTGGATAAATGAGGAGGGTAGAAGGAGGTAGGGTGTTAAAGTTTGTCAAATCTCAGCCACATGGGGTGTGCAGCCAGTACTGAATGCCGGTCCCAAGTCCTGATAAATGAGTAGGGTTGCGTAAGGAAGGGCATGTGGCGTAAAACAAGCCAAAATAAACATCCAGAGTACAAAGTGAATTTCCATACCAGCTCAGTCGAGGCCCGGGTTAACAACCACCGCCAATGGTGTCATTGCCCAACAGGGTGCCAGCAGAAATTGGGCTACTCCTAAGTGAAGAAGAATAGGAGGAAAATCTGTCCAGAGACAGTGGGAGAAGAGGAAAACTAGAAGGGTGGAAGTGAGAGTCTGGAATTTAAATGTTGGCAGTACGACTGATAAAAGTAGAGAGCTGGCTGATACGATGGAGAGGAGAAAGGTAGACATATGTGTTCAAGAGACTAAGTGGAAGGGAAGCAAGTGCAGAAGCATAGGCGGGGGGGGGGGGGGGGGTGGTGTCAAGTTGTTGTATCATGGTGTGGATAGGAAGAGAAATGGTGTTGGGGTCATTTTAAAGGAAGAGTGTGTTAAGAGTGTTGGCAAGTGTCCGACAGGGTGATGAGTGTGAAGTTGGAACTTGAAGAAGTGATGATGAATACCATCAGTGCGTATGCCCCACAGGTAGGCTGCGAGACAAAGGAGAAAAAAGATTCCTGGAGTGAGTGGCAAAAGCTAAGGAAAAGGCATATATAGAGCTGTAAAGAAGTTGTGTAGTAAGAACGGAGAAAAGGACTTGTACCGGCCAGACAAAGGGACAGAGCTGGAAAGGATGTGCAGCAGCTTAGGGTGGTAAAAGGTGCAGATGGTAATGTGCTGACAAGCGAGGAGAGTCTTTTGAGATGGTGGAGGGAATATTTTGAGGCGCTGATGAAAGAAGAAAATTAGAGCGACAAACGGCTGGATGAGGTGGAGAGAGGAAATCAGGAAATGCAAGAGTTTTGTAAGGATGAAGTGAGGGCAGCTATGAAGAGGATGAAAAGTGGAAAGGCATTTGGTCCAGATGACATTCCAGTGGACTCATGGAAATACCTAGAAGAGATTGCAGTGGAGTTTCAAATCAGATTGCTTAATTAAATCTTGGAAAGTGAGAGGATGCCTGAGGAGTGGAAACAAAGTGTGCTGGTTCCTATTTTATGAATAAGGGTAACGTGCAGAGCTGCAGTAATTACAGAGGCATAAAGTTGATTAGCCACAGAATGAAGTTATGGGAAAGAGTAGTAGAAGCTAGGCTTATATTGTACTGGTTACAATGACAATAAAGAATCTGTATCTTAGAAAACAGGTGAAAATCTGTGAGCAACGAGACTGAGATGTTTTGGACATGTGCCGAGGAGGGAACCAGGGTATATAGGGAGAATGATGCTGAGGATGGAGCCACCAGGCAGGAGGAGGAGAGGGAGGCCAAACAGGAGGTTTATGGATGTGGTGAGGGAGGACATGCAGGTGGTTGTGAGACAGAGGAAATTACAGAAGACAGTGTGATGGAAATGATTGGTCTGCTGTGGCGCCCCCTAATGGGAGAAGCTGAAAGAAGACTCACCCATGGTCATGAGTTATGGGTAGTGCCCAAAAGGACAAGATCGTGGATGCAAGTGGCAGAAATGAGGTTCCTCCATCCGGTACCCAGGCCTATACTTGGGGACGCGGAGAGATGTTTGAATACCCAAGAGGGACTGTGAGTACAGCCATTGCTCCTATGAATTGAGCCAACTAAGTGGTTTGGGCATCTGGTGAGGAGGCCCCCGGTCTTCTCCCTAAAAACTGTTTCAACTCATGTTTCATCATGTAAAGTTTAATGAACCAAAAGTCACTTAGATGCTGCTCAGCACTGATTGCCTCACTCATTCCGGTGCACTTCCTGGATATAACAGCAAAATTCTGTTCTATATGTTCATTTTTATTCAACTATCTGCTGCTGTACATGCCTTCGAGTTAACGAGGCCTAAACAACATTAAAGCTAGAAACCACAGGGCTGCTCTTTGTGACTTTTTTTTTCTTGCAGACCATCACACTGTCTTACATGACCGGAGCAATTTCAAGGTTAGTTCTTTGGATTCAGCTCCAGCCAAGCACTGCAATGCACAGCAACACTTTAATAAAGCCGTAACACACACTGTGCCGTTTGTTCATCACAAATTCTTCACAGCTATTATGAGACAAAAGCAGTGTTTCTCGCCATGGGAATAACCGCAGTGGTTTGCGTAGCTGTGACAATCTTCTGCTTCCAAACGAAGGTAAATGTCCATGCGTACATGGCCGGTGCGGCTCAGCTTGTTACTGGATGTCTTTGTTGTCTGGGTAAAAGAACGCCTTTGTCTCACATTACAACGAGCCACTGAGGACCTTTAAATATTTATCACAATTCTGGACAAAATGTGACTCAGACTTTCATCTGATGGAACTGAAGACAAATCTGTATTTTGCTTTACCCTCAAGCGTTTGCTCCACATTTGTATGTTACCATTGTTCTGTTCCGCTCTCCTTCGTCACGACTTGTAGCGTGGTTCATTTTCATCCCGTTAATGTCTTGTGTTGTCTCCTCACAGGTGGATTTCACCTCCTGCGGGGGAGTTCTCTGTATTTTCTCTGTTGTGCTGGTGATCATTGGGATTGTTACAGCCATCGTCCTCTCCTTTCAATATGTGAGGGTCAAGCGGTGCTTTCATTCAGTCCCTCGCCTCGTGTCTCTGTAAACGTGGTAACAGCTCAGTGCATGTGCAGCTGATTTTACATTGAATACTTTATCACTTCACAGGTTCCATGGCTCCACATGCTCTATGCTGCAATTGGAGCCATTGTTTACACTCTGGTGAGTCTGTGCTAACGTAGATTTATGAACTCTAACATGGATCCCTTCCATTGTACATACAGTAGTGTTCAGAATAATAGTAGTGCTATGTGACTAAAAAGATTAATCCAGGTTTTGAGTATATTTCTTATTGATACATGGGAAACAAGGTACCAGTAGATTCAGTAGATTCTCACAAATCCAACAAGACCAACCATTCATGATATGCACACTCTTAAGGCTATGAAATTGGGCTATTAGTAAAAAAAAAAAAAAAAAAAGTAGAAAAGGGGGTGTTCACAATAATAGTAGTGTGGCATTCAGTCAGTGAGTTCCTCAATTTTGTGGAACAAACAGGTGTGAATCAGGTGTCCCCTATTTAAGGATGAAGCCAGCACCTGTTGAACATGCTTTTCTCTTTGAAAGCCTGAGGAAAATGGGACGATCAAGACATTGTTTAGAAGAACAGCGTAGTTTGGTTAAAAAGTTGATTGGAGAGGGGAAAACTTATACGCAGGTGCAAAAAATTATAGGCTGTTCATCTACAATGATCTCCAATGCTTTAAAATGGACAAAAAAAAAAAAAAAAAAAGACGTGGAAGAAAATGGAGAACAACCATCAAAATGGATAGAAGAATAACCAGAATGGCAAAGGCTCACCCATTGATCAGCTCCAGGATGATCAAAGACAGTCTGGAGTTACCTGTAAGTGCTGTGACAGTTAGAAGACGCCTGTGTGAAGCCAATTTATTTGCAAGAATCTCCCGCAAAGTCCCTCTGTTAAATAAAAGACATGTGCAGAAGAGGTTACAATTTGCCAAAGAACACATCAACTGGCTTAAAGAGAAATGGAGGAATATTTTGTGGACTGATGAGAGTAAAATTGTTCTTTTTGGGTCCAAGGGCCGCAGACAGTTTGTGAGATGACCACCAAACTCTGAATTCAAGCCACAGTTCACAGTGAAGACAGTGAAGCATGGTGGTGCAAGCATCATGATATGGGCATGTTTCTCCTACTATGGTGTTGGGCCTATATATCGCATACCAGGTATCATGGATCAGTTTGGATATGTCAAAATACTTGAAGAGGTCATGTTGCCTTATGCTGAAGACGACATGCCCTTGAAATGGGTGTTTCAACAAGACAATGACCCCAAGCACACTAGTAAACAAGCAAAATCTTGGTTCCAAATAACAAAATTAATGCCTCGCAGATGTGAAGAAATCATGAAAAACTGTGGTTATACAACTAAATACTAGTTTAGTGATTCACAGGATTGCTAAAAAGCAGTTTGAACATAATAGTTTTGAGTTTGTAGCGTCAACAGCAGATGCTACTATTATTGTGAACACCCCCTTTTCTACTTTTTTTTTACTAATAGCCCCAATTTCATAGCCTTAAGAGTGTGCATATCATGAATGCTTGGTCTTGTTGGATTTGTGAGAATCTACTGAATCTACTGGTACCTAGTTTCCCATGTAACAATAAGAAATATACTCAAAACCTGGATTAATCGTTTTAGTCACATAGCACTACTATTATTCTGAACACTACTGTACAGTGAGGAAAATACATATTTGAACGCCCTGCGATTTTGCAAGTTCTCCCACTTAGAAATCACGGAGGGGTCTGAAATTTTCATCTTTGATGCATGTCCACTGTGAGAGACATAATCTTAAAAAAAAAAAAAATCCGGAATTTACAATGTATGATTTTTTTAATAATTTATTTGTATGTTACTGCTGCAAATAAGTATTTGAACACCTGTGAAAATGAATGTTAATATTTGGTACAGTAACCTTTGTTTAAATTACAGAGGTCAAACGTTTCCTGTAGTCTTTCACCAGGTTTTCACACACTGCAGCAGGGATTTTGTTCCACTCCTCCATACAGATCTTCTCTAGATCTTTCAGATTTAGAGTTTCAGCTCCCTCCAAAGATTTTCTATTGAGTTCAGGTCTGGAGACTGGCCAGGCCACTCCAGGACCTTGAAATGCTTCTTACGGAGCCTCTCCTTAGTTGCCCCGGCTGTGTGTTTGGGGTCATTGTCATGCTGGAAGACCCAGCCATGACCCATCTTCAATGCTCTTACTGAGGGAAGGAGGTTGTTTGCCAAAATCTCACAATACATGACCCCATCCATCTTCCTTCAATGCGGTGCAGTCATCCTATCCCCTTTGCAGAAGAGCACCCCCAGAGTATGATGTTTCCACCCCCATGCTTCACGGTTGGGATGGTTTTCTTGGGGTTGTTCTCATCATCTAAACACGGTAAGTGGAGTTGATTCCAAAAAGCTCTATTCTGGTCTCATTTGACCACATGACCTTCTCCCATGCCTCCTCTGGATCATCCAGATGGTCACTGGTGAACTTCAAATGGGCCTTGACATGTGCTGTCTTGAGCAGGAGGACCTTGCTGCCCTGCAGGATTTTAAACCATGACAGCATCATGTGTTACTAATGTAATCTTTGTGACTGTGGTCCCAGCTCTCTTCAGGTCATTGACCAGGTCCTCCTGTGTAGTTCTGAGCTTTCTCAGAATCATCCTTACCCCGCAAAGTGATATCTTGCATGGAATCCCAGACCAAGGGAGATTGACAGTCATCTTGTGTTTCTTCCACTTTCTAATAAATAATCATAACAGTTGTTGTCTTCTACCAAGCTGCTTGCCTGTTGTCCTGTAGTCCATCCCAGCCTTGTGCAGGTCTACAGTTTTGTCCCTGGTGTCCTTAGACAGCTCTTTGGTCTTGGCTATGGTGGACAGGTTGGAGTGTGATTGATTGAGTGTGTGAACAGGTGTCTTTTATACAGGTAAGAAGTTCAAACAGGTGCAATTAATACAGGTAAAGAGTGCAGAAAAAGAAGGCTTCTTAAAGAAAAATTAACAGGTCTGTGAGAGCCAAATTCTTGCTGGTTGGCAGGTGTTCAGATACTTATTTGCAGCGGTAACATACAAATAAATTATATATATTATATATATATATATATATAAAATAAATCACACATTGTGATTTCCGGATTTTATTTTTTTTAGATTATGTCTCTCACAGTGGACATGCACCTAAGATGAAAATTTCAGACCCCTCCATGATTTCTAAGTGGGAGAACTTGCAAAATCGCAGGGTGTTCAAATACTTATTTTCCTCACTGTATATAGTGGACTGTGTAAAAGAAACTGTGTTGGTCTAATCGAACATTTCTCAGTGTAAATTACCATATTTTCCAGAGTATAAGTTGCACCTGTTAAAAAAAGGCCTCTTATTTGTGTTGCATTATTTATTCTTTTATTTTTGTTGTTAATTTATTTAGTGCTTTGATTCCTGTGAAAGTCTTTTTTGAATAGTTACTATAATTGCTATGATGAATTACAAACACGGGTTTTCGGTATACAAGTCGCACCTGAGTACAAGTCGCAGGGCCTTCCAAATCAGTAAAAAAAAAAAAAAAAAAAAACGTGACTTACGTATACTCCAGAAAATACAGCAAGTTTATTAATGTTTGCAAATTTTAACAGCTCTAGTAAGCCACCTGCTGACAGTGTTGAGTACTGCACGTACATCACAGATATGTGGATATTCAGCACAGAGAAGCAGAGCAGATTGAACAAGTCTTTGGATTTTTGTCTCTGGAAGTTTTTAGTGTACAACACGCAGCTTCTCATTGGAAACCGGGAGGTGGCTATCAGTCCAGAGGAATACATCTACGGCACGCTGGCTCTCTACGTTGACATTGTTCATATCTTCCTCTTCATCCTTGAAGTCAGTGGAACTGCCATGGAATAACATTTCATTTGCTACAACTTTGGACATACATTATGCTTCTGGAATAAAACACAATAAGTGAGAACCTAGAAAATTACAAGGTGTTCTTGCAAGTTATCAATGTTGGAAGTTTTGTTTTTGTTTTTCACAAACTATATACTTTTATATCAATAACACAAGAGCACGTAATTCTTGGATTTAGGAAACAGAGCAGTGGAATCCACTCAATGAAAAAAGAAAAAAAAAAAACAACTTTAAGGCTTGCAATGAATGCACATAATCTATATTATAATAGCCAAGTGGCCTCCCTACGTGTGTGTGCATGCGTGTGTATGGCTTCGATCATGGAGCAACTGGGGAGAGCTGACATTTGCCGTTTGGTATGCTTATGTATTTTGGGTCAAGGATGAACGCCGCCAAAACAGAACATTGATAGGATTAATATTTTTGGAGAAACTAAGGCTATTAGCTCACAACACTGCACAATGGACGTTGATAATTACATTCTGAACTCACACACCATTTCAGCAGGAGGTGGTATATCATCTATACATTAAAAGCGTGTGTGTGTGATTTTATTTAGCAGGTTCAATGTAAGCACACAAAATAAATGTAAATACATTAAAAATACACTGATGACACAAGAAAGTGAAAAATCCTTATTTCCATTGTGGTCCATTTAAAA
Source organism: Thalassophryne amazonica (assembly GCF_902500255.1). Lineage (NCBI taxonomy): Eukaryota > Metazoa > Chordata > Actinopteri > Batrachoidiformes > Batrachoididae > Thalassophryne > Thalassophryne amazonica. Next base: position 92,607,534 of record NC_047116.1, on the reverse strand, counting down.
ATCAAATGACAAAATAGAAGTAATAATAAAATAAAATAATAATAATGATAATATTATATATGATGAGAACCAAAACAATTCATAAATACATTAAGACAGTAAATTAACATAAAAAATTACAGAATTAACAGGAAATAAGAAGGGTTGAATTCTTTTAAAATCTGTTGAGGTTTAAGGTTCTAAAAACATTCTGGACTCACACGCCATTACAACTCATTACAGAAACTTTGCACAATTTATTACCACCCTTGAAAAATGTCAGCTACCTGTTTTATAAACACAACCCAATCTAGAGCCCGTGGATCCCCACAGGCAACGAGCTAGCATTCAATATATTAGCCTTAATTTAATTTGATAGTTTTTCCCTCTTGTGCTACTTTAATGGCTCATGCACTAAAACTACACACAGACTATAAACGCAACACTTTTGGTTTTGCTCCCATTTTGTACGAGATGAACTCAAAGATCTAAAACTTTTTCCACATACACAATATCACCATTTCCCTCAAATATTGTTCACAAACCAGTCTAAATCTGTGATAGTGAGCACTTCTCCTTTGCTGTGATAATCCATCCCACCTCACAGGTGTGCCATATCAAGATGCTGATTAGACACCATGATTAGTGCACAGGTGTGCCTTAGACTGTCCACAATAAAAGGCCACTCTGAAAGGTGCAGTTTTGTTTTATTGGGGGGGATACCAGTCAGTATCTGGTGTGACCACCATTTGCCTCATGCAGTGCAACACATCTCCTTCGCATAGAGTTGATCAGGTTGTCAATTGTGGCCTGTGGAATGTGGGTCCACTCCTCTTCAATGGCTGTGCGAAGTTGCTGGATATTGGCAGGAACTGGTACACGCTGTCGTATACGCTGGTCCAGAGCATCCCAAACATGCTCAATGGGTGACATGTCCGGTGAGTATGCCGGCCATGCAAGAACTGGGACATTTTCAGCTTCCAAGAATTGTGTACAGATTCTTGCAACATGGGGCCGTGCATTATCCTGCTGCAACATGAGGTGATGTTCTTGGATGTATGGCACAACAATGGGCCTCAGGATCTCGTCACGGTATCTCTGTGCATTCAAAATGCCATCAATAAAATGCACCTGTGTTCTTCGTCCATAACAGATGCCTGCCCATACCATAACCCCACCGCCACCATGGGCCACTCGATCCACAACATTGACATCAGAAAACCGCTCACCCACACGACGCCACACACGCTGTCTGCCATCTGCCCTGAACAGTGTGAACCGGGATTCATCCGTGAAGAGAACACCTCTCCAACGTGCCAAACACCAGCGAATGTGAGCATTTGCCCACTCAAGTCGGTTACGACGACGAACTGGAGTCAGGTCGGGACCCCGATGAGGACGACGAGCATGCAGATGAGCTTCCCTGAGACGGTTTCTGACAGTTTGTGCAGAATTTCTTTGGTTATGCAAACCGATTGTTTCAGCAGCTGTCCGAGTGGCTGGTCTCAGACGATCTTGGAGGTGAACATGCTGGATGTGGAGGTCCTGGGCTGGTGTGGTTACACGTGGTCTGCGGTTGTGAGGCTGGTTGGATGTACTGCCAAATTCTCTGAAACGCCTTTGGAGACGGCTTATGGTAGAGAAATGAACATTCAATACACGAGCAACAACTCTGGTTGACATTCCTGCTGTCAGCATGCCAATTGCACGCTCCCACAAATCTTGCGAATCTGTGGCATTGTGCTGTGTGATAAAACTGGACCTTTCAGAGTGGCCTTTTATTGTGGGCGGTCTAAGGCACACCTGTGCACTAATCATGGTGTCTAATCAGCATCTTGATATGGCACACCTGTGAGGTGGGATGGATTATCTCAGCAAAGGAGAAGTGCTCACTATCACAGATTTAGACTGGTTTGTGAACAATATTTGAGGGAAATGATGATACTGTGTATGTGGAAAAAGTTTTAGCTCTTTGAGTTCATCTCATACAAAATGGGAGCAAAACCAAAAGTGTTGCGTTTATATTTTTGTTGAGTATATATATCTCCATCCATCCATCCATTTTCTTCCGCTTTATCCGGAGTCGGGTCGCAGGGGCAGCAGCTCAAGCAAAGCCGCCCAGACCTCCCGATCCACACACACCTCCTCCAGCTCCTCCGGGGGAACCCCAAGGCTTTCCCAAGCCAGCCGAGAGATGTAGTCCCTCCAGCTTGTCCTGGGTCTTCCCCGGGGCCTCCTCCCAGTGGGACATGCCCGGAACACCTCTCCAGCGAGGCGTCCAGGGGGCATCCGGAAAAGATGCCCGAGCCACCTCAACTGACTCCTTTCGACGTGGAGGAGCAGCGGCTCGACTCCGAGCTCCTCCCGAGTGAGTGTATACACACTCGGGAGTGAGACAAGGGGTACTGTACGTATGTGTACGTGTGTACTGTATATATATATATATATATATATATATATATATATATATATATATATATATATACACACATACACAGTGGGGCAAAAAAGTATTTAGTCAGCCGCTGATTGTGTAAGTTCTCCTACGTTGAAAGATGAGAGAGGTCTGTAATTTTCATCATAGGTACACTTCAACTGTGAGAGACAAAATGAGAAAAAAAATCCAGGAAATCACATTGTGGGATTTTTAAAGAATTTATTTGTAAATTATGGTGGAAAATAAGTATCTGGTCAATAACAAAAGTTCAACTCAATACTTTGTAACATAATCTTTGTTGGCAATGACAGAGGTCAAACGTTTCCTGTAAGTCTTCACCAGGTTTGCACACACTGTAGCTGGAATTTTGGTCCATTCCTCCATGCAGATCTCTAGAGCAGTGATGTTTTGGGGCTGTCGCTGGGCAACATGGACTTTCAACTCCCTCCACAAATTTTGTATGGGGTTGAGGTCTGGAGACTGGCTAGGCCACTCCAGAACCTTGAAATGCTTTTTACGGAGCCACTCCTTTGTTGCCTGAGCGGTGTGTTTGGGATCATTGTCATGCTGGAAGACCCAGCCACATTGCATCTTCAATGCTCTCACTGATGGAAAGAGGTTTGTCTTAAAATCTCACGATACATGGCCACGTTCATTCTTCCCTTAACACGGATCAGTCGTCCTGTCCCCTTTCCAGAAAAACAGCCCCAAAGCATAATGTTTCCACCCCCATGCTTCACAGTAGATATGGTATTCTTGGAATGCAACTCAGCATTCTTCTTCCTCCAAACACGACGAGTTGAGTTTTTACCAAAATGTTCTATTTTGGTTTCAGCTGACCACATGATATTCTCCCAATCCTCTTCTGGATCATCCATATGCTCTCTGGCAAACTTCAGACAGGCCTGGACACGTACTGGCTTAAGCAGGGGGACATGCCTGGCACTGTAGGATTTGAATCCATCTCTGCGTAATGTGTAGCCTTTGTTACTTTGGTCCCAGCTCTCTGCAGGTCATTCATCAGGTTCCTCTGTGTAGTTCTGGGACTTTTGTTCACTGTTCTCATGATCATTTTGACCCCACGGGATGAGATCTTGCGTGGAGCCCCAGATCGAGGGAGATTATCAATGGTCTTGTATGTCTTCCATTTTCTTACAATTGCTCCCACAGTTGATTTATTCACACCAACCTGCTTGACTATTGTAGACTCACTCTTCCCAGCCTGGTGCACGTCTGCAATTTTCCTCCTGGTGTCCTTCGACAGCTCTTTGGTCTTGGCCATGTTGAGTTTGGAGTCTGACTGTTTGAGGTTGTGGACAGGTGTCTTTTATACAGATAACGAGTTCCAACAGGTGCCACTGATACAGGTAACAGATGGAGGACAGAAGAGCTTCTTAAAGAAGTTATAGGTCTGTGAGAGCCAGAAATCTTGCTTGTTTATGGGTGACCAAATACTTATTTTCCACTATAATTTACAAGTAAATTATTTAAAAATCCTACAATGTGATTTCTGGGATTTTTTTTTTCTCATTTTGTCTGTCATAATTGAAGTGTACCTATGATGAAAATTACAGACGTCTCATCTTTCTAAGTAGGAGAACTTGCACAATCAGGGACTGACTAAATACTTTTTGCCCCACTGTGTGTGTGTATATAGTTTTGCTACAATTTTTCATGACTGTTTATTTCCCAAGACACTGATTAAAAAACTGGAATATTGCACCTGTCTCTTGGAATGGTTGCAATGAAAGGCTACTCTAAAATGTGCAGTTGTCAACGATACAGTGGGTGTCTTATGGTAACAAACTGAACATACTTTTCATGACACACAAGTCTGGTGGACACTCTTGCAGTCAACACACCAACTGTGCATTCCTTCAAAATTTGCGATATCTGTGGCTTTGAGTTGTGTGATAAAACTACACATTTTAGAGTGGTCTTTTATTGTGACCTATCCATGGCATATTTGTGCAATAATCATGCCGTTTAACCAGCACATTGACATGCCACACCAGCAAATGTGGGTGTATTATAATGGATGTATTTTAACCTATTTGTTAACAAACTTACAGAGAAATAAGCCTAGATATGTACATAGAAGAAATCTTTTACATTTTGAATTAATGACTGAAAAATGGGACTGACAATAGAAGTGTGGCAATTGTTTTGTTTTTGTTGAATTGTTTTTGTACTGGAAGGGACAAGAAATGCTACATATAAGAGTTACACCATTGAACATACATATTTAAAAAAAATGATGAGGAAGCACTATATGTTTGGTGAGTTTTATTATTTTAATATTGAGTTGAATCCCCTAATTACATAAAAAAAACACCCAATTATCAAAGCAGGTCCACAGGCCTGTGACAGGAGGAGTCAGATCATCAGAGTGCATTAAAGTAGTGTCATGTGTAAACTAGTATTACGTCTCTGTTTAAAAAAGAAGACAAACTTATTTACTGTTAAAGGTGTTACGTGTCAGTGATTTTACATCATTAAATCACTGACTCACTCTTCTGTTGTTGCCTGTTGGTTTCAGATGACAATGCACGTGAATCAATAAAGTACCTCCTGCTTCGTTCTGTCGTCTTCAATGTTAGTCACGTTAAAGTCACAGGGTGGCAGCAGAACCTACTCCCCCTTGACTGAGGATGAATCATGTTTCCCAGCACCAGTGTCTGTGAGTTCGGTCAGCGGTTAGTCCAGTGATGTCAGGTTCTGTCGGCAGAGCGGACGGCTCAAGGCGTCAAGCGTTTTGGGTCACGTGGGAACATGGAGGTCTGACGAACATTGTGGAGGCCGAGGTACAGCATGCAGACTCTCTCCAGGCCTGGAAGGAATGACAGTTTAGTCATGTGTGTGTGTTCTGGAAAAAGTGACTCAAATGTAGTAAGATTTTGTGTTTTCTAAGCTTAAACATCAGCTCCATTACATAGTTTGCAAAATGAAGACACTCAACAAATTAGGAGGACATAAAGTTTCTAAGTTTGTGAACATGTTGCACAATGATTTTGCAGAAACTAAAAACAGTTTTGAAGTCAACAATTTTGCAAACATTACTGTTTTTCAGTTTAATGCATCAATGATTAGGAGATGGGTTATGCAGAATTATTAGTTGCTTTGAAACGAATCCTATATTGGCTCTCAAGCCCGCTGGTGCCGATGCTCATCTCCAGATTCCATAGCATCAAGTGGATGAGAGTCCAGGACTCCTCCCGGACTGGAAGCAGGTTACTTACCCAGCCGAGGCTGGTACCCATTTACAGCTGGGCGGACTGAGACAATGTGCATCAAGTGCCTTGTCCAAGGATACAAACAGGTAGCATGAACAGAATTCAAACACAGGTCTACATATGGGCAGGTGAGCTTCTGATCCACTCAGCTACCTGATCCCTATTCTTGTAGAAGTTCAGGGAAAACAGACAAGCTGTGTACGTCTCAGGTGTGTAATGTAATGTAATGGACATCGTAGTAAGACTAACTTTGGTGATTCAGAGATTTATAACTCTGCCAGCAGATTCTGACTGTGCCTTCAGAGCGTTCCATCAGTCACACGCCGCAATGAATCTGTGGGTTTGGTGCAGAGTGGCCGAAGCAGACAGGCTTTACTTCCACATGGTGGCAGCAGCTACTCCTTCGGTTCATGAAGCATTGTGGAAGTGGGTAATACTGTGATCTTCTTCTCACCCATGGACAAGGTTAAATACTAAATACTAGAGCTTTGATGTAGTGGTCAAAAACCTTGACCTTTGTCCCACTCCTGCACTTGTGAGGTCCTTCTTGTTTTTTATTATTAGAAAAGCACAAGTCTTTGGACTACGGCTGTCCACCAAAAAAAAAAATAAATAAAAAATTACACACACACACACATATATACATATATATATATATATATATATATATATATATATATATATATATATATAAATAAATAAACTTACCAATGCCTCCACCACCATGTGGGGGAGCTCCATATCGAAAGGAGTCAATATAACCCTTGATCTTTTCTAGATCTGTACAATAATCAAATACAAACAAAGAACAAAGAAGGGCAACATGTCAAACAACAAAGCAGTTATGTCATAAAGCCTATAAATCACTGATTGTGAAAGACAAAGATAATCGATGGATGTCTCTACAAAGAGCCATCTGGACTCATCCCTACCAATCTGGTGATGGATGGCTCTTTCAGTCAGCAGCTGAGCATCATGGATTCTCTGAGCTCCAGACAGGATCTCCTCTCCCCTCATAAACATGTCGTAAGAGTTAGAGTATTTCTGAGGGAATGGACACAGACACACAAATTTATCAATTTCTGGTTAGCAAATTTTGCGTCTTTAAGAACTGTCCGTGTTCTGATCAGGGTGTTCTTGAATCATCTTTTTGCAATCAAAGACTTCCAGTGTTAGCAAGGACTGAACATTTAATTTTACAACACTTGACAACTAAACAACTACAAAAAAAAAAAAAAAAAAAATCACCTCCAAATGTCATAAATATGAAGATTGTGACAGTAAAATAAGGACAGTCTTGACTGTAGATGAAAGCATCATAAAACTCAAGAAATAGCACAACAACAAAATGAAATGTCTTCATTGTATAGCAAAAACAAATGAATGTTCCAGTACTTTTAGAGGGTAGTTTTTATCTGTATTTAAGAAGAGAGAGAGCTTACCGGGTTGTTAGGATCCGGCATCGTATAGAAGGGTCTGACAGCCAGTGGGTACTTATCCAGCACATAGAAGTCTGTGTCATACTGAACGAGGACAGAATAATAATGTTTTAAACCTTGCACAGTTGTGTCTTCTATACCAGTGGATCTCAACCTGGTCCTCAAGTACCACCTAACCTCCACATATTGAGCTCAAGTCAGCTTGTGGCACAGCGGGGAGAGATGGGAAATGTGCAAGATAGGCGATCGATTAAGTGCGCTTGTTTCCAGAGAGGAAAGTTCCTGGCTCGAGACCACTCCCGCCCATTCTCCATGCAGCGTGGTGTTGCATCAGGATGGGCATCCGGTGTAAAATGTGCACCAAATCAACATGCAAATCTGCCTCAGATCTGCTGTGGTATGGTGAAACAAGGGAGAAGTTAAAACGACTGACTTTAGGGGGTAGGTAAGGATCAGGACTGAGAACCACTGAGCTCTACCAATCACAGCATTTTGGCAGATTTTTTTTTTTTTTACATTTTTCTTACTGGAATTCCACATGCAGAGAAAAGTAAAGCAGAAATATTCAGGAAATGACTTTAAAAACATTTGAACATACCTTTTCTTTGACAAGGCGGCCAAGCAGCTTTTCATTGGGCGTACTACAGAACAGAAACAGACGACGATAAATTTACATCCAATTTTTTTTGTTATCCCTTTGTCAACAAATTTTTGACCCTGCCTAGGATGCCATACTTCCTTAAGTTTAGACTGAAACAAAGGGGTAAAGTGAGAAGAAGAGAAAGGACATCGTGAGACATGGTGTTTTAATAATACTGATGAAAATACTGAGTCTGGTCTGGAATATCAACCACACACTGAAAGGGCAAATACAAAAAAAAAAAAAAAAAAAGGAGTGGGGCCAGCAAAGCAACATTCCAAGACACGTGTTCTAATTCCAATAAATCCCTTCCGGCTAATAAATACCAATACAGAGACAGAGACAGCACGCCAACAAACAGCTCATCACATCTCCAAAACGCTTAAAATATGTAAAGATCCGCTTTTCTAAGAGGTGTTTTGTTAGGAGTTACTGTCACAATGCTTCACTTTTCTGTCAAATTTGGTTTTATGATTTTATCCCATCGCATCATGTGACAAAGATAAAAGGCGTGTGTGTGTGTGTGTGTGTGCGCGAGCGCTGGTGTCTGTGATGTAATGTGACCTGAGATCATCCTCGTCACCCATCTCCACGCCGGCTTCGTGCAGCATGGCTACAGCCTCGGTGTACTCCAGCCTCAGAGTGGGCTCCAGGAATTTGAAAGGCTCGCTGGGAAACTGCTTGTTCACCATCTGGATCTCAGTCTGGAAACTAACAGGGGAAGGACAGGCAAACGCCATATTAAGGAAACATAACCACAGTAAACGTAACGCCACCAACATGGCAAACGCCAGAATAAAAACCACCCAAACTTGATGATGAGTAACTTTATCATATTCAAGGCTCCTTTTGAAAAGATTTTACACAATCTGAAAAATTCTCTGGTGTTTGGTGTTTCACCAAACATGTTGGCTTCAGCCAATCAGAAGAAAGAATATTTTCCAAAAGCTGCTGTTCGACTGAGCTCCATTTCACACAAAGGAAAATGTGGTCATGTTGCCTGGATGTGCAATAACATTACTTCAACTGTCAAGTGGAAAACTAATTACTACAAACAGGCAGCAGCGGCAACCAGGACACTTCAATTAGCAACAAGGTTCCACAAGCAAGTTGATTGGCTTGTTTTTCTTCATTTTACATTATGGCCAAAATGCATGTTAAAAAATGATAATATTGGACTAAATTAGGAGGTTCACTGGTCCTCACTTGTCACCATCTGAATCCAAAAATATAAGAGCTGAAAATGGAGAGTTTTTACAGTTACTTTATAGAGCCCGACCGATATTATCAGCCGATATAAGCCCTTTTCAAAGTACTCACTATTGGCCGAAATTTTGCCGATAGTACACCGATAAGTTCTCAGAACGGTTACTGAAATAATGTTTGTGCCGGCAATGTAAAATGTCCTTGCACTGTTTGTCCAGTAGATGGAGCTCTGACTCCATTCAACTGAGAGCTGCTTACACCCCTGCTTAAATGTGTTCATCACCGGCCCCCGTAGTTCGTCGTCACACTGCACTGATCGGCTGACAAAAGCATACAAGTAAGTTTATAAGGATCTATATCCTTTTCCTGAACCTATATCTAAGTTGCAGCAACAAGAGGTACAAGATCAGATGTACTTTACAACTCTTTTTAAGGATATGTATTTGCTAATTTCACAAAGGTTTAATTCTTGATTGCATTTTTCGAACTTGAAAATTCTTCTGTTATAAAGTTAATCAATATAAGGACAAAGCTTCAGCTTTTAGCTCATACCTTTTTTGTTAAGGGTCCAAAAAAGAACATTTTATTCATAAAAAAAAAAAAATATCAGCTGATTTATTGGCTATCGGCAAATCAGCCGATTTTTCGATTATCTGCATTTTTTTCATCCAAATATCGTTATCGGCCTCAAAAAATCCATATCAGTCGGGCTCTATTACTTTAGTTACTGACCGACCCCATTAGCATGATGCTGCCACCACCATGCTTCACTGTAGGGATGGTGCCTGGTTTCCTTGAGGAGGGAGCAATGACGTGCAGCCCTGCAACACTACTCACTCTTGTTGGGTGCTTAAATACAAGACATTTTTATTGTTATTATATATTAATCAGGTGTACGAAGGGAAACGTTTCTTGGGAAACAGGATGCATGGTTGCCGTGCTTACACACAAAGACCATCTTACTTGTCTCTCAGGCCCTTGAAGATCTGTACCATGGTGTCAGTGATGGAGTCAATCACATCATGGTAATGGTAATTGAAGGCCATCTCAATATCCAGACCCACAAACTCTGTCAGGTGGCGGTGGGTGTTCGAGTCCTCTGCCCTGAAAACTGAAATCATTGCAATTTATTATCAATGAAAGCATAGGCAACCTCACATCTAACAAAGATTTTTTCTTCAAGGAAATGATAAATAGGGTTAGGGTTATAACAAAAATGGTTTTTGTTATAAACAAAATTACACATGCATTATAAATAATAAGAAAGTCAATTTATTTTTGACTTTCATGGGAATGAAAGCACTAAATAAAATAAAAGAATAAATGTCAATAATAAAATGTACACTGCATTAATGCACAAAAAAAAAAAAAAAAATCCCAAATTAAAGTGCTGATAATATAGAGAAAAGGTGCAACTTGTATATGGGTTTTTACTCTTCAAGAGGCATTTTTAACGGGTGCGACACATAGGGGAAAGCTTAATTCAAACAGTTCTAGTTTCTTGCTACTTTACCAGAAGTTGTTAAACTCACAGGAACCAGGATGATTATCATGTAATTAATGAATACTGGAAAAGGGGTAGGATTAAATAAGTCATACTTCTTCCCACCCCTTTTCAGACATGTTAAAATGCGCATATGTGTAGTCATACGTGTGTGTATGTATATTGTATGTGCATAGTATGCATATACAGATAGGGTATAAACATTGGGAAAATATGTATTTAATTTACTATTGATTTACCTTTAACTCGTTTTATTTAATTTGTAAATGTTTATTCACAAAAATGAAAAATGGAAAAAGAAAAAAAAAATCACTTAAAATGTTTTTTACGTATATGCTTAAACATATGTGTATGTGCACATATAAGAAGGTATAGGAGCATGCGTATATGTAAATATGTTTATATGTAGGTATGTATGTATGGGTATATGCATAGATTTATTCAAATCTCTTTGGTGTTAAAGATATGTAGATGTGGGTGTATTTGTAATGTTTTGTTCATGTGGGTTTTGACAAAATTTTGACATTCTGTTATAAGTAGCACAAGGGGTGCGTTCAAAGTTTCACAGAATCAGGGATGACCACGATTCCCTGGAATTTGAAGTTAAATCATCACAAAATAATAAAAAAAAAAGTTAAAATACAGTCGGTAGAATAATACAAACACAGCCTTCCCAAAATACATTTATTTCATCTTGGAGAATGAAGTTGCATCATCTAAAAACTGATAAATGAGGCAAACAAACAAAATAATTAAGTGAGGTTTAACGCAGGTCTTTGTCATTTTTTAAATACATATGTGGTCCAACAGAAGGTGGCACTGTTTGCTAAGAGATGTAAACCAGTTACTGAACATGGCACCATAAAGTCTTTTTACTACCAAAGTGTTTCCACCACACTCAGCTCAACTACAGCTCTGACTAAAAAAAAAAAAAAAAAAAAAAACAAAACCCAGAGGGAGGTCTGGTAAAATTTAACAATCTAATTGGTTTTTAAACTATAATCTCAGCGTTCATTATACTCCGGCTGCTCATTTCCCCGTTCTCCGTTAAGTGGATGGAAATTTGAGGGGGCAAATGGGACACATTCTCACCTGGACCCACACAGAAGACCTTGTCAAAATCAGCACAGATACACATCTGCTTGTAGAGCTGAGGAGACTGGGCCAGAAAGGCGCTGGTTTTAAAGTAAGAAACCGTGAAGACATTTGCTCCGCCTTCACTGGCAGCTGCGAGAAAAAAACATTTTAGCCATAAAACCACGGCACAACATGACTAACAGTTCAGAAGAGCGTTTATATAAACAAACAACATGAATAAAACAAAACACTGCATGATTCAGCTGCAAGGGCATTCAGAAGAGTGTGGATCTGATGAAACTCCCCTTTAGCTTAAACCCAAACAACACATTTTAATCCATTTCAGTGAACCAACCTTGACTGTAAACACATTATATCCGCCACATGTGGATCATTACCTGGACCAATATCTGCCTGAAAGCATGGCATCTTGACTTTTAATCACATTCCTGACCTTTTGAGCCTGATAAGTGAACTTAGACTCTGACTGCTGTCAACTTTGATCCTGCAATTAGGATCAAAGGTCAGCATAAAAAATGATCAAAGACAGGAAAAAAAAATGATCAAAGACAGGATCCAACCCTTAATGTGGATCTTCACCAAAATTTAACAGGTTCTTCTGACCCCCGTGCCCCAATCCACCACCAAGTTTAATTAAAATCTGTTCATCGGCATTCCCGTCATTCTGCTAAGAAAACAAATACGAAAACAAACCAACAAACGCTGGTGGTAAGGACCCTCCCCCAACCCCATTATGAACAGTTTGGATTATCAATTAATCATTTATAAAACAAAAACTTAAATGTGGGGATTGGCTGCATCTTTATATTTTGTGACTTAAATGTAAAAAGTATAAAAAGTGTCTTAACCTCTTGGGTGGTTCCCCCTCCCCACCCCAACCTCATCTTCCTGATATGTGACATAAACACCATGAGATAATGTCCATTTAATACAAAATGTACCATGAAACACAGAAACACACCAAAGGGCCTCTCTGTGAGTGCGGTCAGGGAGCGTGATCTGTTGTTCTGGTCTCTCCTCGAGATCAGGGTGGGGAGTTCTCACAGTACAAACTGTTCACTGTACATGTGATGAGGCAGTGACAGGAGGATGTGGTTTTTCAAAAAAAAAAAAAAAAGTACAAATTGTTGATTTACAACTGCCGCCAGAAGAAAAAGAGCGGCAGTTTTGAATTTGGAAAGCCCAGGCGGGGTCGAGCTGTGATTGGCTCCCGCGGTGAAGAGGAAGTGAAAGTGGCGCTGGTTTTCCCACAGTTCAAATATGAGGTGAGGCACGAGGCCGAAGACACGAGCTGATATGAAACAATCCTGAAGTCAAAGCAGGTGGTGGAGAATCTCTGCTCAGTCAAATCCCACTCAAAATAAATGTGGCTTCAGGACTCGTGACGAGATCCTGGTCCTGGATGAATAAGTGCACGTTCATTGTTAAGTATGTACACGTTCCTCGGCTTTACACAATTCCTCACAGTTAGAATGAAGCCTGGAAAAGTTTCTCACATGATAAATGCGCCTGTGTGAAAGAATAAAACTCTTCTCAGACTGAACATGAGATAAAAACACAAAAGAAGACATTAATAAACGAGACACGAAGCAGAAAGAAGCTCGAATATCACGGTCTCTTTTGACTCCTGGTGACAATTTTTCTGTTAGAATCAAAAATTTGTTACTGCCATCTTTATTTCCTTTAGTGAAGCAAAATGATGTCTGCTGAGAGCAGCGAGCTGGAATCAGGTCTCCCACACCAAGATACAAAGTGTGGAAAAGAGACGAAGAGACGGAGATGTGACAGATGTGGTTGACTTTTTTTTTTCTTTTTTTTTGGTAACTGCTTCTTTACAAAATGGCATGTGCAACAACATCTAAGAATCTGTAACAAAGGTAGCGCCTGATGGTGCTGGGTTCTGATTTGAAATATACAAACACGGATGGAGCTTACAGGAAGTCAAACGGTCACAGAGTGACTCATACGACACCTGTGGGTGGAGATATAGAAACAAGTGAGCTTGTACCGAAACGTTAAAAGGAGTTGACCACACCTTGGTCTAAGGTTTTCCCATGGGGACTGCTAATACCACCGTGAGCATGCTTGTACCTGATATGATTTTCGGGGTCTGGATCTCCACAAAGCCCTTTTTGGTGAGGGTATCTCTAAAGAGCTGGCACACTCCCGACTGCAGGCGGAAGATGGCTTGACTGGTGGTGGTCTGTGGGAGACAAACACGAGGCCACACAGGCAGAGCCACGTTACCACACACTCTGCATGATTCATGACACCAATTACACAATCTCAGCAGATGTGTGGAGACAAGGCTGCTTCTCAACAACACACGTGTCAAACATTCACTCTTTGGAAACAGAGGCGTGAATGCCGTACCGGTGAAAAGCCTATGAAATTTGCACAGCTATCATTACAAATGCAAATACTGGGGCCGTGTTGGGGCAGAAAACCAACAGATTATAGTCAAAAGTAAGCCTGAAAAATACGTTGGGCGACAGAGCATGTCAAAACAAAAGAGAACACTCCCTTAAAATCGACTGATTCATCTCAAAACACCCATAAGATTTCTACAGTTGAGCTCTGCTGGTTTTCTATTCCAGTTATAACACATCTTCAAGGTCTGGTCTCAGTGCTTCAACAAAAAGCAAACATCTTGAATTACAAAGTTTAGATCCATTTCTCTCTGTAGTGCAGCGAATAACAGGAAAAAAAGACATACAAATTTTGATGAAAGAGGCAAATTTGGCATAATTGATGTTGGTGGCATACTTTTCAAATTTAACTGATTATCCACTCATTTCAAGAAGGTGGCCCTTTTTTCCAAGCTGGCAACAGCACCAAAATTGGCTCATTTATCCTTGATGGCATACTTTGCAAATACGAGCCACTACAAATTCCAAGATGGCAGCCTTTTTACAAGGTGGCCACCAAAATAACAAACACAGCATATTATGGGGTTCCCCTGTAATGGTGCTGCCAAACCTAAGAGCACCAAATTAGGAGCATTTATTCTTGACCAAGTGTAAGAGCAGCTTTAAAGTCGATTGCAAACCCATCTCATATTCATACTTCGCAAATCTGATCAATTAACCGCACAAAATTCCAAGATGGCTTCCATAGTAATCAAATTATGAGGTCCTCTTTTTAAAAAATGTAATTTTCTTTTATACATCTTTACCACCACACTCCTACACCCCATGCATGCCTAAAAAAATAAACATTGACGCAGACAAAAACTGCTAAAATATGACAAATCTACACTATAAAATACACAAACTGAAGTAAAACATAAACATTCACTGTGGATAACAAGGAATAAACACAGGATAAAATAGTCAACTTTTACAAGCATGTTAGTACTTTCTGTGTATCTTATTTGATCTTGAATGGTCAACATCAAAGAAAAAATGAACTTAAAAATGGCTCAAAAACAATCAAATCTGTCAACACAGGTGAGATGTATTGTACAGTAGTGTTCAGAATAATAGCAGTGCTATGTGACTAAAAAGATTAATCCAGGTTTTGAGTATATTTCTTATTGTTACATGGGAAACAAGGTACCAGTAGATTCTCACAAATCCAACAAGACCAAGCATTCATGATATGCACACTCTTAAGGCTATGAAATTGGGCTATTAGTAAAAAAAAGTAGAACAGGGGGTGTTCACAATAATAGTAGCATCTGCTGTTGATGCTACAAACTAAAAACTATTATGTTCAAACTGCTTTTTTAGCAATCCTGTGAATCACTAAACTAGTATTTAGTTGTATAACCACAGTTTTTCATGATTTATTCACATCTGCGAGGCATTAATTTTGTTGGTTTGGAACCAAGACTTTGCTGGTTTACTAGTGTGCTTGGGGTCATTGTCTTGTTGAAACACCCATTTCAAGGGCATGTCCTCTTCAGCATAAGGCAACATGACCTCTTCAAGTATTTTGACATATCCAAACTGATCCATGATACCTGGTATGTGATATATAGGCCCAACACCATAGTAGGAGAAACATGCCCATATCATGATGCTTGCACCACCATGCTTCACTGTCTTCACTGTGAACTGTGGCTTGAATTCAGATTTTGGGGGTCGTCTCACAAACTGTCTGCAGCCCTTGGACCCAAAAAGAACAATTTTACTCTCATCAGTCCACAAAATATTCCTCCATTTCTCTTTAGGCCAGTTGACGTGTTCTTTGGCAAATTGTAACCTCTTCTGCACATGTCTTTTATTTAACAGAGGGACTTTGCGGGGGATTCTTGCAAATAAATTAGCTTTAATTTATTTATTGTAATTATTGTTTGTTGTTGTGTGTCTGAGGACTACAGATGGAAAGTAGCTTTTAGCTAAATCTGGCATATTTACATGAAGGCATGAAAATGTACAAAGTGTTCATTAATGTGCATTGTCCTCATCAAATAAACAATAAAGAAAGAAACAAAACCAGCTCCCAAGATGTGGCTTTGGTGGCCATCTTGAAAAATGGCCACCATAATGAAAGCCAATGAAATTTCATGTGGCTTATTGATCAGAATCGTTAAATACACTCATGCAAATTTCGGTGCTTTTATCATAATTTGCATTATTCTAGGATAAAATGGACTTTATCCATTCAACTACTCTCTCGTCATCACCACTGACTGTTCAAAGTACTAAATATTTGTTACCTTGTGTGATGCAGAGCACTGTAATTGTGCCTGGATTGACTTTCCACCATTGTTGTAGGAATATTTCTTGGGATACTGTCTTTAGATGTACAAATTTTGGAACAGATTGGTCAAAGGTCTAGCAAAAAAGATCCCCAAAAACATAGTTACTATAATAGCTCTGCCAGCAGTGTGGAGAGAGGTTCGATCAAAATCTTATATCCAGTCAAATGTTTGTGATCAAATGGTAGAAGTGACTTCATGAAGTGACCAAAATTAGAGCAACTTTAACTTTTGACCCCTGTACAAACTGAAACTGACCTTTGTCACCATTCTTGCCGTTTTTACCCCACAACTCCATTACATTACATCACAGATAGTCCAAACTATACCTTTTTGAAAAGTTAATGATCAGACAAGTAATGTGGTATAGGTTTCAATTTGATTGGAGCATTTTTATATTTTGACCCCTGTGTAAATTCAAGTAACCAGTTTTTTTTTTTTTTTTTTTTTTTTTTTTTAAGAGTAATGTAAGATAAGTAAGGCTGGTAAAGTTAGACCTTACTTGTGTGAAGCATCTTGAGGCAGCTTTGCTGTGATTTGGTGCTATATAAATGAAATAAATTACACTGAAATAGAGTAATGTCTAAGGTGTATTTGTGCTGAATGTGGTGCTTGTATCATCATCTGAAGGATTGTTTCAGTTATCTGCTGCACTAATTAACTGGATAGCTGATATACGCTTTGGTAATAAATACAGAAACTGCAGGAAGGCAGACAGGCGGAAATCGCCTTGACATAATCTCCCTTCGGGCCTTCAGCCAATTTACCAACTCACTTCATTATTTTCGACACTTTTAACATTTCAAAAATATTCAATGACCAACTTAGCCATCATTCTTTTCAATAACTACCGTGAGCGTCCACCCATAGAGTCTGTCAGATTGTTGATCTTTTAACTATCAACGTTTCATGCAGTAACAACCACAGACTCAAAGAGGAGCACTGTTCACCTCACTGGAACGTTTACATTTAAGAAGGACCAACAAGTTGTCAGTAGAGTTTTATCAGATGAGGAAGGGGACCATGTCATTATTTTCTCATCTTTGGGGTCTTTGCTGACTGCCCAAGCAGTGGAGCACTTGGATGCATTGTTCCGTACAAAAATCACAGCCTTCTTGTATCTTCTAAAAACTGGCAGTAGGTTTAGGAGTTGATTTGAAGTCCACCTTCATCCTGAAAATGTCCAATTAGCCTGGGGGGCGTCACCCCATGGATCAACAGCCGTGGGTGGCTCCCTGTAGCTTTTATAAGATTCTGTGTCCATAAAGCTCTTTTTTCCCTCCTCCTTCTCTCGAGCATAGCTCCTGAGTGGCAGCATCATTTAAAGGTGCCCTGACACTTGCCCGACTTTGATCCGTGCACTTGCACGCACATCATTGTGATGATCCCACCAGCTGTGTTCCGCGCCGGATGCCGTGCTTTGTTCCACTGGCTGCTCTGTATATAAAATAATTATTTTGTAGCAGATTAACCATTTTCTCTTCAAGTTGGCTGTTGAAAATTGCTGTAATCACTTCCAGAATCGTAGAGGACCCCTCCAGTAGCAGCTTTTCCTGCACGCGCTCTGAATGAGGTGGCGAAAGGATTTGGAACCGACTAAAAATGTAATTAGTTGCCATGTTTACATTGTAATGGCTTCTTGTGTGCAGCTGTAAAAGTATGTTTATGATAGATTTAGCTTCTCGTTATAATCGTTCAGATGAGCTACGCTCTGATGAGGTGCACTGATGCACTCACTCGCACACACGCTGTGTTTTTGACTTGTCTGTGCAATGTTCACTTGAAGTTCACGTCATTAAAGTGTGATCGAGATTTTGAACATTTCAAAATTTTCTTTGCGCACAGTTTACACCGGTTTACAGTGAGTTTGAGACGAGTTTACTCTCGTGCACGGCAGAGTGCATGCAAGTGCGCGGAACAAAGTCATGCAAGTGTCAGGGGGCATTAAGTTGAAAACCTCAGATGTTTTCAGAAAGAGTGACATTGTGATGTAATGGTCGTGTCTTTTCAGGCAACCAATCACAAAGGTAAGAACTTTGCTTATTGACTCAGATGCTGCGTTCTGCTGAGGGACAGTGAGTCCATTAGTGCGCATGCATGACACACAAGCACACAACAGAGACGGAGGATGTTAGCCCGAGTGTGGAGGGACATATTTGTGGTGCCAATCACTTTAGGCCACACCCTCCCTCATTACACACATATATATATATATATATACATACATATATACACATACATACATATATGTATGTACACACATATATATATATATACACATACACACACATATATATATATATATATATATATATATATATATATATATACACATACACACACATATATATATATATATATATATATACACATACACATACATACGTACGTATACACATACATACGTACGTATACACATACATACGTACGTATACATACATATATACGTACGTATACATATATACGTACGTACGTATACATACGTACGTACGTATACATACGTACGTACGTATACATACGTACGTACGTATACATACGTACGTACGTATACATACGTACGTACGTATACATATATA